>NW_015387764.1:69777-83322 GCF_001527695.2 Protobothrops mucrosquamatus | reverse complement strand
CCTCCTCCTCCTCCTCCTCCTCCTCCAGGGTTGTATAAAGAGTAAGGCAGATAGGTTTGCTGAGTTATAATTCTTTTTACAGGCCATTTTCCAGGTGAAATTTTAGCAGTGCAATTCAGAGGGATTGCAATAGGGTTGGGACTGCTTAGCACCTGCCCATCCCCTACCTAGATGAATAACTCCCCAGATTACTTGTGGTAGACCACAGCCCCCAAACCTAAAGCTTGTAGCCTTCTCCTCCCTCCTCCCTCCCTGAACAGCTGATAGCTAGGAAATACTTCCTTTGGTCCTGAAAATTTCACATGTCCCTTTTAGCTCAGTGCTGTTGGACAGACTTCTCCACCTCCAAGCTGTCAGATCCCTTTTTGAGCTGCTTAAGTTAGTGGCTGTCCCTGCCTCTCAAGTGCCAGCTTGTTTCCTCTGACATATTGTTCCGATGCTTGTAAATACAGTAAAGCAAATATTATAACAGCTTTGCAAATCCCAAAGAGTCTGTCTTTCAAATCCTGTTCCTAGGGGAAAAAAAAACCTCATTTGGTTTGCAAAAGCAGGACCCCCAGTGGGGAGAAGGTATGCTTTGCTAAGATCCATATAGATTGTGCTAATCTTTACTTAGTGTGTTATAAGCTCCTGTGGCCCAGTTCTGAATTATTGGCACAACAAAGATGTCTGTCATGGGTAAATATTGGCTGTACTATCTAAATATTGGCCGTGTTATCTATGCACGAATCCCATTTTTGAACCTTTTACGGGGAACAAAGATTAGGCCCCCCCATCCTCTGATGTTTATATTTTGGGCATGAACAATTGCAAATCAAGAAAGGGATACACGTCTCACAAACTTAAAACTGGTCACTTTTCTTCTGAAGGAAAAGCCTTCCTGCTCCCAGAGGGATGGATCAACCATTGTGGGCTTTGTGCGTCCAACAATATTGTTGTGTAAGATTTTGCTGTGGGATTTCCTGATATCTCCTAAAAAGTCTGGGCATTTTTTTTAAAGCCGTATTGCTGGTCAGGAGATCTGGACTGTGCACTAGATGGTGCCATAACGCAAGTGTTGAATCCCACCATCTGAAACCTCTCAAGAAAAAGACTCCCGAGGATGCTTGGCAACATCAGACCCATTTATATAATCCTGGACTTGCCTCCGTTCCATGTTAAGCAATTGAGGTTTCTGTGTTTGAGAGAACAGCTTAAGGCTAGATTGTCCTGGAGAAAAATCTATTGATGTCATCATTAGGAGTTGAGAAAATGATAGCACATAATCAGTCAACCAACCAACCAACCAACCAACCAACCAACCAACCAATCAATCAATCATATATCTAAGGCAAAGTCACTTTGCTCTAGTGGTGCTGGCCCAAGACTAGGTAACTATGACTTCTAGTCCTGCCTTAGGCATGGAAGCTGGCTGGGTAACTTTGGGTCGATCATCAGGAGATGGGGAGTTCTAGTCCCACCTTAGGAATGAAAGCCGATTGGGTAACTTTGGGCCAATCCCCAGGAGATGATGAGTTCTAGTTCTGCCTTAGGCATGGAAGCCGACTGGGTAACTTTGGGTCAATCACCAGGAGATTGGGAGTTCTAGTCCTGCCTTAGGCATGAAAGCCGGCTAGGTGACTTTGGCCAGTCTCTCTCTCAGCCCAATCCACCTCACAAGACTGTTGTTGTGGGGAAAACAGGAGGAGGAAGAACTACCCTATGTGTTCCCCATCTTGAGTAGCTTATAAAAGTAATAAAAGCGGGATTTTAAAAAAAGTCGTTTAAGAAACTGAGACGGCTGTTGGTTATTCATTTTCACCACCTCTTCATAAACCCACTGCCACGTAGGGTGGAGAAAAGCCAACAGGAAGCTCCTCAAGAACCAGAGAAAGGGACGGATTTTTGCTTTGGAAAAGTTCCTGCCTGTGCCCAATCTCTTCACACAGAGCATTATCCTCTCTGGTGTTTTGCTAACCTGTTCTGCAATCAGGAGCAACCTTGTATATTTCACAACGAGCTGAGTGGTGTCGGGGGAAAGAGAAAGAAAGAAAGAAAGAAAGAAAGAGGGAGGGAGGGAGAGAGAGAGAGAGAGAGATTCTTGTTTCAATCCATTACCCAGTTTAATTGCGTTTTACAAAGGTTGCTGTGGAGGATCGGCAGCTATTACGGGAAATGGACTTTCTGAAAAAGACTTCCTTTCTTGCTTCTCACACTCTTAGTTGACCTTTGCTAGAAGGCACCTTCCTGGCCCTCAGCCCCTCGAAGAAGCCTCCTGAGATCCAGCTACTCAGCTGCCAGTGAATGGAAAACGAGAGATCAGCATCGTAACTAGGGCGAGGTGCGTTTCCCGGAGCTTTCCCTGCTACCCCCAGCAAAATGCAGATTGGCCCGAAAGGAAGAACCACCCTCAATTTAGAACATTCGCCCAACACTCATAAGCCAAGGAAAAAAGAGAAGATCCGGGAAACAAACCAACAAAAAAATGACTCTACCACTGTCTCCGCCAATCTGTCATGATCCTGCCATTCCTGAGGATAAATTATTTGGAGAGAAAAAACTCATTTTCCTTCCCAATGAAGACAGGATTCTGACAGCAGAGGAGACATCCTGGATCCATGGCTGAGTGTTGTGTTCTCCACCAAGGTCAAGCTGAGGTCTCTGGCAAAGCCACCAGCTGATTAATGACTTTCTGAGTCACACTGTTAGGCAATTCAGAGCACAAGAACAATCAAATCCACGGTCCTCTCAAATTATCCAACCAAAAAGAGAGGGAGGTCATTATTTGGACTGCAGAATTCAATGCTTCATTCTTTGGACCTCTTTTCTGGTCCAGTTCTGGCCATCACAATATTAAAAAAGATGTTGAAACTTGAAGGAGTGCAGAGAAGACAAACAAAAATGATGAGAGGGCTGGAAGCTAAAACATACAAAGAATGGTTACAGGAATTGAGTATGTCTAGTTTAATGAAAAGAAGGACGAGGGGGGACATCGTAGCATTGCTCCAATATTTGAGGGGCTCCTACAAAGGCGAGGGGGTCAAGCTATTTTCCAAAGCACCAAGAGACAAGACAAGAAACAATGGTTGGAAACTAACCAAGGACAGAAACAATCTAGAACTAAGGAGAAATGTCCTAAAGGGTGAGAGCAATCAACCGATGGAATAGCTTGCCTTCAGATGGGTGCTCCATCACTGGAGGCTTTCAAAGAGAGACTGGATGACCATTTGTCTAAAATGGTAGGTGCCCTGCTTGAGCAGGGGTTGGACTAGAAGACCTCTGAGGTCCCTTCCAATTCTATTATTCTATGTTCCATATTCTAAGGTCCCTTCCAGCTCTGTTCTGTTCTACTCTACTCTACTCTACTCTACTCTACTCTACTCTACTCTACTCTACTCTATTATTCTATGTTCCATATTCTAAGGTCCCTTCCAGCTCTATTCTATTCTGTTCTGTTCTGTTCTGTTCTGTTCTGTTCTGTTCTGTTCTACTCTACTCTACTCTACTCTACTCTACTCCACTCCACTCCACTCCGTTCTATTCTATTCTATTCTATTCTATTCTATTCTATTCTATTCTATTCTATTCTATTCTATTCTATTCTATTCTACCCTAGCTGGTCTCCTAGGAGATTCCTGTGGCAAAGCAAAAAACTAAGCAAAATGCATCTTTCTGTTGGCCATCTATCCCCAGGAGTCCCGTCAACGGCACCTGCAGAATTCATCTCAGCATCCACGAAAGGTGGAGGAAGCACCTTCTCCGGCTGCTCCGGGAGACAAACAATGGATAATAGATGCCTTGCCAAGATGTCCTTGAAAGGTGCTCATTTTGGCCTAGCTTGATGGGCAAGTGGATACGAAAGGAACGGACGATGTAATGGTTCCATTCTTCTCAACCACATTTCCTAAGATGTCCTGTCTTAGAAGGAGTCAGCCATGGGAGACCGGAAGAGACCTGCAGAGCATGTTATTATTATTTTATTTATTTTATTTTTATCCTTTGTTATTGTTTATAAATCTCAAGGTAGAGAACCTATCAAACCCTTGTTCTTCCTCCTATTTCCCCCACAGAAACAACCGTGTGAGAGAGAGTGACTGGCTCAAAGTCACTCAGTCGACTTTCGTGGCAGGACTAGAACTCCCCGTCTCCTGGTGATTGGCCTAAAGTCACCCAAATGGCTTTTATACCTAAGGCAGGACTAGAACTCCCCATCTCCTGGTGATTGGCTCAAAGTCACCCAGCCGGCTTTCCTGCCTAAGGCTGGACTAGAACTCACCATCTCCTGTGGATTGGCCCAAAGTTATCTATCCGGCTTTCATTCCTAAGGCAGGACTAGAACTCCCCGTCTCCTGCTGATTGATCCAAAATTAGCCAGCCACTTTCATGCCTAAGGCGGGAGTAGAACTCACTGTCGCCTTGGCAAATATCCTCTTGAACAACTTTGTTGAGATGACCTCGTTGTCTTATCACCCATGATATGGTGAGCCAAGGCAATACAAGCAAGCACGTATTTATTGACCGATGACAAGGTTACATGACAGAGGGGAAACATCAGACTCCATGTCTCCTCCGGCAGCTGGCTAGCACTGAACCTGTACAGCCTCTTCCCTAGCCAGGTGGTCATCTGGTATGGTTGGGATGCTGCCCATCAAACAAGCGTCGTGTCCTTGGTTGAATGTTGGAACATCCACATCCTCTGGGAATCTTGAAAGGAATCTGCAAGGGAGGAGAAGAATGAGCTAAGTTACAGCGCTGGGTAGATCAGTGCCATGGGCTCTCTTTCCATCTCACAGTTTTCTGCCTGAATACCATCCCTTAACATCTTATCCTGAACCCCTAACTGCATCCTCTGATTTTTATTAGATGTGGCCCCCAGTTAAGCCTTCAGTGTGGCCTCTCCACTGTATAAGTAGTCCTTGACTTAAAACAGTTCCCTTAGTGACGGTTTGAAGTTGCCGTGGCCCTGAAAAAAGGGACTTATGATTATTTTTTACACGACCATCACAGCATCCCCGTGGTCACGCGATCAAAATTCAGAGGCTTGGAAACTGGCATGTCTTTACGACGGTTGCAGTGTCCCGGGGTCACGTGATCCCCTTTTGGGACCTTCTGACAGGCAAAATCCATGGGGGAAGCCAGATTCATTTAACAACCGTGTGACTGACTTAACAACTGCAGGGGTTCTCTTAGCAAGTGTGGCAAGGAAGGTCGTAAAATGGGGCAAAACTCCCTTCACAACGGTCTCACTTAGCGACAAAAAGGTGGTCGTGAATCGGGGACTGCCTGTATATGTGTGGACCTTAGCCTGAACTGTATTCCAATGTTCACCGAATCAGGAAGTTTTTCTGGCTGAGTTTTGGCCATGGATCTCAGCTTATGCTACTGCGGGAAGAATCCAGAGAAAGAAATATTTGGGGAAATATTAAAAAGGCAGAATATATTTCCCCAAAGAATTTTAAAGGCAGAAACCAACACCCCCCCAGTCTCTCTGCCCCAAAGAGAAACCAGGTCTGCAGAAATGCCGATGTGATAATCTTGTCAGAAAGATTGGAGCCAGGAAGATTGGAGCTGTTGGGATTAAAAAGAAAGATCCCTAGAATCAACAATCCCTCACACCAAAAATCCAACAGTCATCAGCCACACCTCCAGGGAAGCAGGATATGACCTTTGGGACATAATAGGATTAACCCACCACCATCAGAATACCAGAAAGGCACACTCAGACTCAGGTCAAAGTTCACGCCACAGGAACAACTCCAAACAAAAGCTCAAGAAGGTATAAAAACCCACCACTCCCAGCTACATGTGGTCAGCTTTCCCAGAGCCATCTTTCTGTCTGGCTCTCCTCTTCAATAAACTCCAACCTTCTTTCTAAAACAGTCTCCATTTTGTTTGTTCCCAGCTTGGACTGGACCCCGATGAAGATTTTTCTTTCAACACTACCTTTAAAGATGACAAGGAGAATCAAAATGAAGCTTAACTCACGTTTACCTCTTCTACTCTAAGCATTTGGGCAGAAAGAGGGAAATAATACAGGGGGTCCTTGACTTATGACCACAATCGCGAATCAGAAGCTCTGTCACTAAGCGATGCAGTTATTAAGTGAGCCACGCTCAATTTTAGGACCTTTTTACCACGGCCATTAAGTCAATCACACAGTCAACAGCAAATCTGGCTTGGGGAAAGGAGCAGATGGTGATCACATGAACCCGGGATTCTGCATCAGTCATAAATACAGGCCAGTTGCTAAGTGCCTGGGGGACACTGCAATGGCCATAATGTGAGGACCGGTCACTCTCTAACTTCTCAGGCTGTAAAAAAAGACAGCGGGAGACTTCTCTTAATGTAACCTTCCAATAAAGTAGAATTAGCTCATCTGGTTTGTTTCCTGCCTGGTCTACGTCGGCCTTGAGGGTCTTCTTCCCACCTTCACTGACCCCCCTTGGGAACTGACCTACAGGCGCTGTCGGAGAAGGTGGCCTCCATCTTGACTGTTCCTTCTCATGGGTCCGTCATTTGAATCCAGAGCCACCCTCTGGTGCATTTTGCGGCCCAGAAGAGGCAGCGGCAACTTCATCCTAAGTTGCCACAGCAAACTCCACCACAGATACCGCCTCTTGAACATGCCTCCGTAACATGTGGTCCAAGCCAGGGTGACTGCCTTCTTGGTCACCTTCTCCTTCGAGGGGGTACCTCCCGTTCTTCTCCTTTCTAAATTTGCTCTTCTTTCACTCAAGGGCTGCAGGGTCTAAAGCAGCCCTCCCATCCCCCCCCGAAGGACAAGGATGGCAGTTGGAAGACCAACACTCTAGAATTCTCCTTTGCTTCCCTTGGCCACCCCCTTCTGCCCGTTGGCCCGCGTTTCCTGGTCTTTCCTGGGGAGGCTCACCAGAAGAGAGCCCTGGAGAGCACCCCACCCCACCCCAGCTGTGCAAAATATCCAGAAAGCAAGAACAATGCAATAAATATTTCATGGTATCTAAAGTATCTTTAATGTTCCTCCTCTTGGAAATTATAAGACTTTCCCAGCCTCTTTTTTATTTTATTTTTAATCTTTAAAAAAATATCTTTTCAGATGTCTTTTAAGGGTGTCTAAAGTATCTTAAATGCTTCTCCTCTTGGAAATTTTAAGACTCTTCCCAGCCTCTGATTTATTTTATTTTTAATCTTGAAAAAGATAACTTTTCAGATATCTTTAAAGCTAACTAAAGTATCTTGAGTGCCTTTCCTCTTGGAAATTTTAAGAATTTCCCAGCCTCTTTTTTAATAATAATAATAATAATAATAATAATAATAATAATAATAATAATAATAATAATAATAATAATAATAATAATAATAATATGGCAAGCAAGGGTAGTACCAATAGTAATAGGTGCCTTGGGTGCAATCCCAAAACAGCTTGAGCACCACTTGAACACCATCATCGGCATTGACAAATTCGCCATTAGTCAATTGCAAAAGGTGGCCTTACTAGGAACTGCTTCCATCCTGCGACGATTTCTGTAATACCGTCAAACATCCACATCTGCCTATCCCAGGTCCTTGGTAAGGACTCGATAGGTAGACAAAATGCCAAATCCAGTCTGAACATCTGGCTGACTGTGCGATGATCCATAATAATAATAATAACAACAACAACAACAACAACAACAATCATAATAATAATCATAATAATAATCATAATAACTTTATTGTCACTTTGAAAGTACACCAATCGGCATACATCAAAATGAAATTTCGTTGCATACAGCTCTCAAAGGGTCACCACCTCCGATATACACTCCTTGTTCGTGGCCAGCTCAAGTTTCAGATCGTCCATTTTAGCCTCTAGGGAGCGAATGATGGCAAACAGGACAGATGGAAATGGAGCTCCATGTGGATTATCCCTCAAATTAGCTTGTATTCCTGCACGACAGCGTCGTCGCCTCCTTTTCTTTTTCTGATCTTGTCTCTTCCACCTTTTCCTTAAAGAGGCCTCACTCCTTTTCACCCCTGGAGAACGCTGCCTGCCGCCACCAACTCTTCCAAACGCCTCTCTCCCATCCTCTGGGCCTGCCGACAGCCTCATCCAGTTCTTTTTTACTTTTACTTTTTAAAAAGTTATCTTTTTAGATGTCTTTAAAGCTATCTAAAGTATCTTGAATGCTTCTCCTCCTGGAAATTTTTAAGAATTTCCCATCCTCTTTTTTTTCAGTGACTTAATGAAGGCAGAAACTTTTTTAAGGGTTTCAAAGGCTCAGATTCCTGGTGACCTGGAGTCTCGTCCTTTATGAAACAAGCTGGCAGTGGGTTCCTCATGTTATCTGGAGTTTTTGACATCATTATTAGCCTTGAGAAATATGATATTAGTACTTTTAAGATGACAGTCTTCAGGAAAAGAAGGGGTTTTTTTTGTTTTTGTTTTTTTACTTCTGGGTCAAGGCTATTTCTTTCAGCTGAGCAAGAACGAGTTTTTCTAGTTCTAAACAATACAGAGGCGTCTTCTGAAAGTCCTTGGATACCCTGTCAAGTTTCAAGAATGTTTTAACAATCCGTTTCAAGAATCAAAGCCAGCTGGGAAAGAATAACGTCACTCATAAAACTGCCATGTTTGGAATGTTATCGAGAATCTATGTTTCCTATGGCTCACGTTTCACGTGTAATTGATCTCTTTTATCGTTCAATCCTTTGCTTTCTGACAGGCCACATATCCTGAACGTACGTGCCATTTGTTTCTGCGCCCTGTAAAAAAAAAAAAAGACTTAAACTCCCCCCCACCTTTAATAAATGATTTTTGCATCGCCTGAATTACAGGCAGTCCTTGATTTACAACAGTTCATTTAGTCACCGTTCAAAGTTATGACGGCCCTGGAAAAGGTGGCTTAGAACCATTTTTTCCCCACAGTTGCAATCTTTGCAGCGTCCTCCCACGGTCACGTGACCAAAATTCAGATGCTTGGCAACTGACTTGCATTGATGACGGTTGCTGTGTCACGTGGTCTCCTTTTACGACCTCCTGACAAGCAAAGTTAGTGAGGAAGTCAGATTCACTTAACAACTGGGGCAGGAAAGGGTTAAAAAACCATTTTTGGGGCTTTTTAACTTTGGTTAAAAAGGTGCAAAACTCATTTAACAAATATCTCACTTAACAACAAAGGTTTTGGGCTCAATTGTGGTCATACGTCAAGGACTATCTGTACTTGAGGATTTGTATTTTTGGGTGGGCACAGAAGACCCCTTTGAAAAGTCAAAGTGTTTCTCTCAAATTCAGGTATCAAGTTCTTATCAGCTCCATGAAAGAACACCTGTTCATTGTTTGATTGTTTACATCTCCAACCACTTTATTATATTTTTATCCTACCTTGATTACGGGATATTATCCCCTATTATTATCTGCTTCTTCTCCCCATCTTGTTTCTGTTATAAATGAGCACGGAGTCAAAAATCACAGGAATAAAATATCTATCGAGCAGAATATGATTATAATGTGACTTTCAATAAACAATAAACAATTTCTCTTTCCGCATGATTTCTCTGTGACTTGCTATTTTTATTTTACCCGTTTTGGCAATATCGCATTCTAGGCATTTCCTTCACCATGTTGGAAGGGAGGAAAAACTAACAGCGATTATCAAGGGTGGCCCATCTGCTTTGAATACACAGACACAGGCAGACAATTGTGTATACACACGCGCGCACGCACAATAAAATAAGCAAATAGCCAAGCCCCAATGAATACGCTCAAATCAAAACCAGCTTTAAGTTTTATGTGAGCGATCCTTCTTTTTACAATCATTGGGAGGACTGAAAGTTATTTTTTTAAAAAAATAAATAATAATCACCACTTGAACACTACTGTTGCCATTGTCAAAATCCCCATCGGTCAATTGCAGAGGCAGCATTACTTGGAACAGCTTACATCCTGCGACGGTACTTTTAACACCATCAAACAACAGCATCTTTAATTTCACAACATATAGGCAGATTTAACCATAGTTTCCATTAGGAAAATGTGACCATCCTTAGACCAGGCCAAATCCAGGGAATGCTGGAGAAGAAGCAACAGATGGAAACTAACCAAGGAGAGAAGCAACCTGGAACTAAGGAGGAATTTCCTGACAGTGAGAACGATTAACCAGTGGAACAACTTGCCTCCAGAAGCGGTGAATGCTCACTGGAAGTTTTTAAAAAGAGACTGGACAATCATGTGTCTGAAGTGGTATAGGGTTTCCTGCCTGAGCAGGGGGCTGGACTAGAAGACCTCCAAGGTTACTTTCAAGTCTGTGATTCTGTTCTGAGATTTGCTCTTGATTAGTTTCAATTGGGAAAATGTGACCATCCTAGACCAGGCCAAATCCAGGGAATGCCAGGAAATTTCTAGGAGCCTGGCATTCTGACAAATCAGCCATCAATAGGCACATATACATTAACAACATCTATAGACTATGCCAAAGAGACAATCAACCAGTCCCAAAGAGAAAAAGACTCCAGCACCTCTCCACCAGTAATCAGCACTCCAAGGGCACCTTTAGATCAACAATCAAGCAAGCAAAAACCTGCCACAGAGCCATTATAGTAAACAGCCCAACCAAAGAATCCCTAAGACCGCCCCCCCCCAAGACAGGCCAGACATCAGAATATACATTGACAGCAAACTGCACTGAAGAAAGTGACGGAGGACCGTTTTTCAACAATTACGACCGTTGCAGCATCCCCCATCGTCATGTGATCAGAATTCAGACCCTCGGCAACTGACTCATATTTATGATGGTTGCAATGTCCCGGGGATGTGTGTGTGTGTGTGTGTGTGTGTGTGTCATGTGATCCCCCCTTTGTGACCTTCTGACGAGCAAAGTCAATTGGGGAAGCCGGATTCATTTTACAACCGTGTGACTCATTTAAAAGGGAGCAATGTTCACTTAACAAATGTCTCACTTAGCTCAATGGTGGTCGTAAGTTGAGAACTACTTGAAGCCCATTGGCATTGACAAAATCACCACTGGTCAATTGCAAAAGGCAGATTTATTTGGAACAGCTTGCTTCCTGTGACGGTGCCTTTCACGCCAACAAACCACAACATCTGCCTCTCCCAGATCCTTGGGCCGGACTCAAGAGGTGGATACAATTCCAGTTTGAACATCTGGCTAACTATGAACCAGCCCCACTGACAATGCTTGCTTTGCTTTAAGATGAGAGGTTGCAAAGCCCTGGGGACACCTTCCCAGGTGTTTGCCAGCAGGTAAAGGTATGATTAAACAGCCTTGCCATTTTTAATGACAACTTCAAATAAATCAAAATAATTGTCAGGGTTTTTCCACTCCTTTACATCAGAAGGGATTCAATTACTTTGCAAGTAACTATATTAAATATATATATATATATATATATGGCATCCTTACTTACAGTAACCTAGCCTTGAAAGAGGTTGGAGACAATCCTATCAAATTTGCTAGGCAGGTGATGATGAAACGAAGATTGAATTTGCCTGCAAAGCATCTATGTTTGGACTTTAAAGTGGAATATAATTAAATACCTTAACGCTGTTTTTGATCAGAGAAATCAAAAGCAGATAAAAGCTAAAAATAGATGAAGCTCTCTGGCTATGATTAAACTCAGTCAGGCATGGGAGAGCAGAGGGAGAGATGGCCCAGCCATACTTTAAAGAGATTTGACTTGCAATGAAATCAAATGAGACCCAGGGGAATCCTTTGAACAGGATCGTCCCCTTTTCTTAAAAAAAGGTGTTGATAACTATTGGGGGGGGGAACTCCCCATGACAGATCTGAATCGCATAGGGAGGTAAAGCTTCAATTTCCCTTACCCTAAGGTGCATGATTAAAATTGCCTGTTTCAAAGCAAAATATACAATTATCCTACAGGCATCTAGGTGTGTGTTTCATGAATTGAAAATGATATCCAGAGAAGATTAAGGGTCCTAGAGTAAGTTTTCTTTGACAGATGACGAACTTTTTTTGAAAAAAAGGTGGGACTTCAGAAATGGGTAAATCACCTGGAGGTAAAATCCGAAGTAATTTACAGGAGATTATTGGGGATTTTTGACTGGAATTAGCTAATAGCAGCAATGAATCTCCCCAGTTCTAAAAAAAAAAAAAGGGGGGGGCCTGCATGAAAATAAGATAATTTGGTTTCTACTCCTAGCCTCAAACAGAGGTGTTCCGGGTGAAATTCGGACAAGTATTTCTTTGCCATTTTTTTTAGTTTGATCTTAGTTTAGAAAATACCTCATCAACCTATTTGTCCTTCTAAACCCCTTTCCGTAATCAAAATACTTTTTTCCCCCCTGACGTGGCCCTTAAAAAAAGAAAAGAAAAGATTAAAAGAAAATCAAACATGAATTTTTTCCACTTCTTCCTGATGGAGTTAATTCTCCAGACATGGTCGCCTCGAACAATTTCACGGAGAATTATCCTGAGAAAAGGGCCGTTTCACTACTTTAATTCCCTCTTTCCCTACTTTAAATTGCGTTTCCCTTTGAAGTCTTAAATAAAGCCACAGAGTGGCATAGCCTTGTACAAAGTGCATAAGATGGCACTCAAATATTGGACAAAGGTCTTTTCTGCAACATCATTAAAGGAAAACGTAGGCAAGTTAATATCACAGTCATACATGTACTGTATCTGCCTAGAAATCTATTGACTTTATTGAATTTAACTGACTTTATTCCCAAATGTTAACATGTAAGACGGAAGCATTGGGCATTTTACAATCTTTTGATGTTACTTCTCCATACCAGTGTTTTTTAAAAAAACCTGGTTTTCCTTTGAAGAATGTTTGCAGGAACTGGATATGGCTAGTCTAGAGAAAAAAAGACCCCCATTTCTTTGTGGCAGCCCCTCAAATATTGGAATACTGCTGTCAAGTCACCCCTAGTCCTTTTCTGTAGACCAGTGATGGCGAACCTTTTAGAGAACGAGTGCCCAAACTGCAACCCAAAACCCACATGTATCGTTGGATGCCGGGTGGGCGTGGCCAATTGGGTGGGTGTGACCCATTGGGTGGGTGTGACCCATTGGGTGGGTATGACCCATTGGGTGGGCGTGGCTGCGGTGATAATGGCAGACTGGGTGGGACTAAAAAGTTCAATTAATCAATTCCAACTTTGCGAGATCTTTTTTCCCCCCGCGAGAAGTTGAAATTGATTGATTGAACCTTTTAGGGTTTTTTTGCACACGGCGGCGGAGGCCTAAAGCAAAAAGGGTTTATAAAACCTAGCTGAAGGCCTAGCACTGGGGCGATGCCACGCGTGCCCACAGAGAGGGCTCTGCATGCCACCTGTGGCATGCGTGCCACAGGTTCGCCACCACGGCTCTAGACTATCTAAACCCAAATCCTGCAACAATTCTTTTTCTTTTTCTTTTTTTCAAATTTAACTTTTATTATTTTTATCATAAAAAAAAATACATCACAAGTACATCACAATACAAAAACCCCCATTCCCCACCCCCCACCCCCCGGACTTCCCAAACCTTATCCCAGGATACTATTCAACTAAAAGTAAACTACTAATAATATCCCTAACTCCACTAAATAATATTCTACATAAGTAGGTGAAATATATATATA
>NW_015387764.1:66185-67571 GCF_001527695.2 Protobothrops mucrosquamatus | reverse complement strand
TGAATAAAATTTTTAAAGGTTGTAACAATATAGCTGACAATGACTTATAATAAGTTGCTGTTAAACCATCCGTTCCAGGGGCTTTACCAGCTTTCAATTGTTTAATTGCTTTTAAAATTTCATCTGTTGTAATCTCTTCATTCATAATTTTCTGCTGCTCCAGTGTAAGTTTATATATAGATGAAGATTGTAAATATTTGTCAATATCTTTACTGTTTATAGTCTCTGAAGAATATAGATGCGAGTAAAATTCAGTAAATGCCTTTTTAATCATTTCTTGTTGGTGAATTTCACAATCTTTGACCAAAACTTTAGATATAAGCCTCGCTTTTTGTCTCTTACGTATTTGGTAGGCCAACCATCTCCCCGGTTTGTTTGCATTAGCAAATGTATTATGTTTAACATACTTCAAGTTGGTGGCCACCTGATCGGCAATCAATAAGTTAAATTGATTTTTAAGCATTTTAATAGAATTTTTTAGGTTAATATCTGTTGGTTGTTGCAATAATAATTTTTCCTTAATCCCAATTTCTTTTTCCAAACTAAATCTGGACTGTGTTTGCTTACGTTTGTATGCATTATTCATAGCAATTAATATTCCCCTTAGGTAAGCCTTGCCAGCGTCCCAAACAATATTTATAGAAGTATCCTTGTTCATATTAAGTTGGAAGAACTCTTCCATAGATTCCTTCAAAGCCTTGACTTTATCCTCATAGTTAAACAAATTTTCATTTATTCTCCAAGATTTCCTCTTTATTTTTTGACCAATCTCTATCCATACCATACTATGATCCGTCAAGGTTCTAGGAAAAATTTTAGTTTTGTTACAGTCAATAAGTACCGTAAATCAGTCGATATCAGAACAAAATCAATCCTTGAAAAAGAGTCATGTCTATGAGAAAAAAAAGTAAAGTCACGTTCATTAATATGATGTGATCTCCAAACATCCATCAATTCTAGATCATCTTTCATAGCAAAAAAGGACTTAGGTAATCTGGAAAGGGTTACATCCTTAGAAGTTGTTTTTTTATCTTTTAAGGTATCCAGAACCCCATTCCAGTCTCCCATAACAATCAAAGAATTATAATCCATCGCCACAATTTTCTGATGTAATTGTCTATAAAATTGTTTTTATTTATTTATTTAATTTAATTTATATGCCGCCCTTCTCCCGACAGGGACTCAAGTTGAACTGCAAGTTGATTGGGTGCATAAACCCCTATTATTAGGCACTTTTTTCCATTTAAATTTATTTCCACAAATAAATATCTTCCTTCTTTATCAGTTTCTTTTAAGATAGGTGAAAGATGTCTTTTGATGTACAATGCAACCCCAGCTCTCTTCTTTAAGGCAGATGCAACAAACAAATCTCCAAGCTTAGAGTTC
>NW_015387764.1:55859-65328 GCF_001527695.2 Protobothrops mucrosquamatus | reverse complement strand
TCTTGAAACATCTCAGTCATTTGCTTAATAGTAGCAGCCATCAAATCCTGCAGCTCTTTAGCGGAGGACGGTGGAGACGAAGAAGATGGAGGGTGTGACGAGTGGGAAGTTTTTGAAGTTGGCTGAGGTGTCTGGGTCATCGGAGATGTATATTTTACAATCGAAGGCACAGTTTTTTTCGAAGCCATATTTGCGATAAGGTCCAATTTGTTAAAAAATCTTATAGGCAATTCAGCCAAAACAGATAATGCGCCGCTTAAAAGTAACAAAAGTTCAAAGCGGAAATCACTTTCACTTCTTGCTGAAAAGTATCAAGCCATCACCATTTTAAGTTCACTTTCCCTCAATCCAATTCAAATATAGGGAAGAGCATATTATCCAAGTTAGAGTATAGTCCAGAAAATACAAAACAGACTTCCAGGGTCGGTTCGTCTGCTTGCCAGGTAAACTCACTGTTAACTTTAAGTTGCAGCGGTGGCGGCGGCTCCTAGCTTCGCCGCAGCGAAGGCGTCCTGGATCGCGGAGAAGCCCAGGGCTCCGGAGGAGTTCTCACCTACATCGTCCACAAGGGACGACTCGGGAACTCAACTCCTACCTTGGGCAGCTCACCTGTCCCCCTATGCCCAGGGGAAAGGTATCAAGCCGTTTGACAGCTGATGCAGGCTGTCAAAACGGCTTTTATGCAGAAACAGGCGGGAGCAGCAAACAGCTGCGTCCAGCGAAGTCGCCTGCCACCGGAAGTCCCCCTGCAACAATTCTTCATTATGTTTTAGTCTCCAGATCTTTAATCTTCCTAGTTGCTCTTCTGTGCATTTTTTCATTTTCTGGGCGCAGATGCAGTCTGGGTGGGGACCAGCTGAAGCATTTCGACATTTGAGGACGTGAGAGTGGAAAGAGCAGGATTTAACGAAGTCGACCCTGTCTCTTGGGCAGTCTCCCAAACAGCCCCCCTGGCCCCCGTCCCTCCTTGCTCGGCTGGCATTTTCAAAATCTGGCGACACACCATCTTTCCTTCCGCCCGACTGGCAATTTTGCATCCTTTTCCATTCCATTTAGCAATTAACATGGATTTCCCCCCCTCCCCACCCCCTCCCTAATCCAGCCACCCTTCCCCACACCTTCTGCTCCTAATGAAGCTTATAATTAACATTGCTTCTGGTTGGTTTTTTTTAAAAAAAACTTCCTTGTTTTCATGCCAGCCTTGTGGGGGGGGGGGAAGCACAAAGATTCCAGTTGATGATGACGACAAAAGAACAACAACAACAACAATAATAATAATGTAGACAAAATGCCAAATCCAGTCTGAACATCTGGCTGACTGTGTGATGATCCATAATAATAATAATAATAATAATAATAATAATAATAATAATAATAATAATAATAATAATAATAATAATAATAATAATAATAATAATAATAATAATAATAATAATAATAATAATAATAATAATAATAATAATACCTTGGAGCGTATTTAATGCCCTTTTCCTTGGCACTCAAGTGAAGGAAGCCAAAAGAAGTCAAATTTGGAGTGGAAAACCAGAAGGAAGACCGATTGTCTCCAGGGGAAAAGAGGATTTGTTCCATCAGCTAGAGGATCTACAGGTGCCACATTCTGAAGGTCACACTGTTTTCTCTTTATCGAAAAGTGCACAGTAGTATTTCATACGTCTTCTCCTTCCTGCCATCACGGACAATTCTGACAAGCTGCAGCAGAGTGTCTTCCCCCTAAGAGAGAGGGCTTGCACTTTCCCCTGGGGTCAATCTCTTCAAAATTAAATCCAGATACTTCTGTCGGGTGCAAAGGATCAGACCATATGTTAAGTTGCAGTTCAGAATATTCATTGCTCAAGCCTATGCGTAGGAATCTAGTCAATTGAAGTCCAACATTAAATTGGCGCCAGATACGGAATTCTACGGAATTCAAGAGGAGTTGGATTCAGACTGTTTGTGAGCATGTATTGGTTCTAGGCTGATGACTCGCTTGACTCTGCCCTCCAACTCTCCTACAACTCCCCAATCTTTCCAGATTGGAATTAAGGAAAGACTTCCTAACAGTGAGGACAATTAACCAAGTGAAACAGCTAGCCTTCAGAAATCCTGGGCACTCCATCACTGGAGATTTTTAAGAAGAGACTGGACAGTCACTTGTCTGAAATGATATAGGTTCTCCTGCTTGAGTGGGGGGCTGGACTAGAAGACCTCCAAGGTTCTATTCTATTCTATTCTATTCTATTCTATTCTATTCTATTCTATTCTATTCTATTCTATTCTATTCTATATGAATTTGGGAGATGCCATTCTCTGCCTGGGACAATCAGCGGAGTCATAGAAACCATCAACATGGCAGACATGGCTGAACAAGTTAATCAACAAGGATTATGTTAGGATGGGTCAGGAATTGTGATCTCCAGTTTTCAAGACTGGGAAGTGAATTTTAGCCGGAGGCTTTGGGGGATCTCCATGATAAGACCCCAATCCCAGACGCGGCTAACTCAGAAGCCAAATAATGTTTTTTTTAATTTAAATAAATAAATAAATAAATAAATTGGTGGCTTCAAACTGCCCATTGCCCTGAATCCTGATAGCCTGGTCTGTTCTCAGATGCAGAACAGGCTGGCTGCCTCGTTGCTCTCGCGAATCATGTTTGTCTAAACTTTGGGGTAAATAAAAGAGGATGCTACAGATTCATCAAGAGTTAGGGAAAGTCACTGGAAAGAGACGTATCCTGTGTGATGGGGGAGAAATCTATACTCTGCTCTAATGAGCACACCAAGTAGCAGAACAAAGCTATTTAGATCCTGCCACATTTTATCTCTTCGGCTCCTCCACTTTATCAGGTTAATGCAGCGGAGAATACACTGTGAGAGCAATCACGAAAACAGTCCCCTCCCCCCAGTCTCACACATTTCCTGCGACAGGCCGTGGTGGAAAAGAGGAGCGTGCGAGGCTGGTGGGCAAGATTCGCCTTGCATTGAACCCGGTTCTTTTGATGGCGGTGAGGAGATGATTCTGTTGGCCACAACGATGGGTTCTCCTGCTTTGTCTTGTCCACTAGAGCCACTCCTGCTGAGGAGACTCTGGCTTTTGCAGATGTCACTCCAGATGGACAGAGTAAAACAATGCATCTGAGCTTTTTGACTCTTCAAGAAGAGTGATGGGTTTTTTTAATCAAGCAGCTTGAAGACCCTGGTTGGTTTCTATCACTGGCAATGGAGGGAATCCTCAACTTACAACTGCACGGAGCGTTCTTGACTTACAACAGAATTGGATTTGTCTAGTTTAATGAAAAGAAGGACTAGGGGTGACAGGATAGCAGTGTTCCAGTATCTAAGGGGCTTCCAAGAAGATGGGCTCATCCTATTTTTCCAAAGTACCAGAAGACAAGACAAGAAGCAACGGATGGAAACTAATCAAGGAGAGAAGCAACCTAGAACTAAGGAGAAATTTCCTGACAATGAGAACAATTAACCAGTGGAACAACCTGCCTCCAGAAGTTGTGGATGCTCCATCACTGGAGATTTTAAAGAAGAGACTGGACAACCATTTGGCTCAAATGGTATAAGGTCTCCTGCTTGAGCAGGGGTTGGACTAGAACAGGGCTTATCAACCAGTGGTACGGATACCACCTGTGGCACATTGGCACCTGGCATGTGGTACGCGGCCATCCTAGAAAAGTGGTAGCAGGGGAGGGGAATGAGCTGAACTGGTGGCAGCACCGCACAAGCCTGAGCGAGAGATGGCTGGAGCTGCAGGGCTGTCAGGGCTCAGCGGAAGCACCAGGATCAGCGCCAGGCTCCAGCTGAAGCTCGGCGCTCATTCTGGCGCTTCTGCTGAGCCCAGAAGAAGCGCCGATCAGCTGGAATGTTGCAGCGTCTCCAGGGTCTTGTGATTTATATTCAGATGCTTGGCAACTGATTCATATTTATGACGGTCACGGTGTCCCAGGGTCATGTGATGTGACCAAAATCTGCTGCAACCACCCAGCAGACGGGGGGAATAAAAACCAAACACCCCCACCCCACCCCTGCTGTCAATCCTCAACAGAAATGCTCACAACAATGAAAACCTCAGAAAGGAAGAAGAGCGCTGCCAGGCAGGCAGTCAAGTGTCTTGCTTGGCTGTGGCTTGGGGGGGGGGCACTTTTTTCAGTGCCATTGTATCTTCGAACAGTCACTAAGCGAACTGTTGTAAGTCGAGGACTACCTGTACTTTATCACTTTTTTCCTTTTTTTTTTGGGTCATCAAGTTTTTGACACCTTGCTAGGCGACTGGTGGTACTTGGATGTTGCCATATCCTAAAAGTGGCACAATGGGTGAAAAGGTTGAAAAGCCCTGGACTAGAAGACCTCCAAGGACACTTCCAACTGTGTTACTCTATTATCTCCATAGCAATATTCCTGGGCACATCATACATGGATGGTCTTATCATGAATCAAAGAGTGAGGAGCTTTTGAACCGAGTGGTCTGGTCTGGCTTTCTGGTGGTGTGATGCTTCACCGGTAGCTGTAGCTGATACCTTCAAAGGCAGAATGAAGAGGCCAGCCACAGTTGCTAGCAAAATGTCAGGACACTGGAAAAGTAGTCCAGGGCCAGCCATGCAGAAAGTTTATCCCTGCTCGGTTGGTACCGGCTGTGGAAGACCACACCCGTTTATGGATCTTGTAATGCTTTGAGTGATTTTCAGAACATGGTGGAGGAGCTTGCATCCCTCCAGATGTTGCTGAGCTACAGCTCAAGAGGACTCCGGTCATGTTGAAGGAAGGGAGCTGTGGTAGTTTCACATTGTCTGAAAAGGACCATTGTCCCTTATGGTGGAGAGAAGATTTGCTCCTTTGCACGCATCTGGCTTGTAAGTTTGAAAGGAAGGCAAAAACAGAATGAAGATTATACAAGCAGTCCTCAATTTAGGAACATTTCTTTAGTGACCATTTAGCCCAGTGGTGGTGAATCTTTTAGAGACCGAGTGCCCAAACTGCAACCCAAAACCCACTTATTTATCGTCGGGTGCCAGGTGGGTGTGGCCCACTGGGTGGGCATGGCTGTGGTGGTCATGGCAAACTGGGTGGTGTGGCCAAGGTGGACATGGTCACCTCAATGTTGCTCATGGGGAGGGATGCCTGTGGGGGCTGGGCAGGGTTGGGGAAGATCCAGGGGGTCTCTAACAGGTGGGGCGGTGGGCAGGAGGCTTGTCCTGCGGGGTGAGGCGAGGCGAGGCGAGGCAGGGCTGGGGGTGCCATTGTCACAGGGCAAGGCGAGGCAGGGGCCAGGGCAGCTGCTGCCTGACATCATCGCCCCCCACACACAGAGGCCAGCGAGTGCATGGGGGCCGACAGTGTCCGTCAGCAGCCACAGCCTGCCGGCCCCTTGACCGGCGCACTCTGGGGCTCCGCAGCCTGCCACCAGCAGTTCAGAGAAGCCGCCTCTGAGCTGGACAGTCGGCCAACAGCTGAGGAGGCGATGCAGTGGGTCGTGCCCTGGAAAAGGAGAGCATGCAAGGCCAGGAGGGATGGGACAGTGGGGAGGGAAACTGGCCACGTGGGACCTCGGTGGCTGGTTGAAGTGGGACGGTTGCCATCTCTGGGGCATGGCATGCATGCCCACAGAGAGGCCTCTGAGTGCCGCCCCTGGCACGCGTGCCATAGGTTCGCCACCACTGATTTAGCCCATTCCTAACAGAGTACACAAATGCCAACTTTGCATGCAGCATGCATCTGGGTATCCCCAAAGTGTTGGTAGAAACAATTCCAGAGAGATCAACGATCTGACTACCTTCCCTTGCTGAATTCTTGGTTAGACACGGGGAATTGAGTAGTAGCTGACCTTTGGACTGCTACGAACCATTTTTCAGTCCTAGGTTCTTAGAGGCAACACCTTTGCACTGAGAGTTTTTTCTCCAAACTATCTTGTCCTCATTAATCCAGTCTGGAGAAATATATTTTTTTTCACAGAGGAATTTTGTGCTGGCTCGGTAGTTCCTAACCGACTCTAGATATCGTACGTGCTTCCAAGTGCTGGAGCTATCAGCCGCCGCTGTGTATGGGAGACTTGTGATGGAAACTTTTTAGCAGTGACCTTTTTCGTACAAGGAAAGGTCCTGCTCCTTGCTGAGAGCTGCTGACCACTCAACAGGAGAGCTTTCCCCAGGCGCTACATGATTTATTAGCTGCAACAGGCCTCCAACAACTTTGCTCCAGACGTGCCAATTACTAGCCAGTCTGTGAGTGACTCTGTTTTACAAATCCCAGAGTTGCTAGACTCAAAAAAAGATGAGAGTGCCCGCGGAGTCCTTTCCTCAAGATTTCAGGAGTAAAAAAAAGAAGAACTTGAAGGAGGACACCGTTCTTCTGAGGTTCAAAGCAATCATCTCAGTTACCTTTCAGTGGGACTTCCCCATTGCTCAGCCCATGGGTTCTAATGTTTTGAAATGGGGACCTTCCTAAGTCAAGTTCCTGAATGTCTCCAAAGTGCTTTTTCAAAAGGCAACTGGAGTGCTTTTTCCTTGAGGAAGAACTTCAATTGTGAAGTTTCTTGGCTGATAAACGAAACATTTTGTTCTTCTTCCTCAAGGAAAAAGCACTCCAGTTGCCTTTGAAAAAAACACCTTTGACACAGCTATGACCTAGATCAGAGGTCCCCAACCTTTTGAGCACCAGAGACCGGTTCCGTGGAGAAAGGTTTTTCCACAGACCGGAGAGTGCGTGGTTTTGTATGCTGCCAGTATCCCACACATGGGACTTTGCTTGTTTGTATGGACCAGTTGCTGGCATGCCACGGCCCAGTACTGGTCCATGGACTGGAGGTTGGGGACCCCTGACCTAGATGACTGAGAATCTCCACAGACACTCAGTCCCTGAATCTACTGAAGAAGTGGGTTGAACCTATTCTCCAAAGGACCGGAAGGCAGGACAAGAAGCAATGGATGAAAATTAATCAAGGAGAGAACCAACCTAGAACTAAGGAGAAATTTCCTAACAGTGGGAACAATGAATCAG
This sequence comes from Protobothrops mucrosquamatus, assembly GCF_001527695.2. NCBI lineage: Eukaryota > Metazoa > Chordata > Lepidosauria > Squamata > Viperidae > Protobothrops > Protobothrops mucrosquamatus. The sequence goes on along the minus strand of NW_015387764.1, from coordinate 58,330 downwards.
TGGAACAGTTTGCCTCCAGAAGTTGTGAGTGCTCCAACGCTGGATGTTTTCAAGAAGAGATTGGACAACCATTTGTCTGGATTCGTCTAGGGTCTCCTGCTTGAGGAAGGGTTGGACTGGAAGACCTCCAAGGTCCCTTCCGACTCTGTCACTCTGTTACTCTGGATTACAGCTAAGCTTAGAAAGACCACCCACCCCTGTCCTGTTTGAGTAGAGGGCTTGAGGGCTATCTGTTGAAGGTCTAATCTTTATTCCGTGATGGCAGATCCATCTTTTTGCATGTTCTTTTGAGCTGAGAACCAATCCTTTCCCGGAATGTTGCTGTTGTGAAGAGACACACCGCTAGAGCCTTCAGCTTCCATCCCAAATACCCCTGGTGGCAGATATTCATGACGGGTGGAGGGGAAGAAGGAAGCGTTTTCACAGAGCTGGGAAAGAGATCTCTGAAAAGGCTGGACTGTAGAAACAACCTACCGAGTCAAGGAAATAACTTATTTATAGGCAAATGGTTAACATGCAACAGCCTTGAATATTTCATAAGCTTCCGTGCCAAATGAAGATGAATTAGGCTTTGGAATGCCAAGCCGTGGGCACGAAAGCAGTGCTACCTGGTGATGGCAGACCACCATTTGGAACCCAGCAGAAGCAAGGTCCCAGATAGGCCCCTTCAGGAGAACTAAATTAAATTCAATAATTAATAGGACTTTATTAGCCGCCCTCCCTCTGACTACAGTCATTTTCTATTAATTGACTAGCAGGTGCAGAAGCGGAGAAGAGGAAGGAACTTAGAAATCTGATTTTTTTACAGATGATTTGTTTTGGGTCTTGCATTCTTGATTCCCAGCTTTCTCCAGTCTGGGCTGAGTTTCTGCTCTCACGGCATGGAGACTCAGTATTAAATTGGGGAAGCTTGGCAGAAGCAAGAGTTGTCGCACATTAATGACTTATTGTCCAAGTCCCATGCCTCATGAAGAAGCTGTGGGACAGGCACAGAGTACCTTGGAAGCCAACCATAGGGTTATCTGGTCACCCAGCTTCTCATGTATTTATTTGTATCCCACCTTTATTATTTTTACAAATCACTCAAGGTGAACATATCCAACATACATTCCTCCACCTATTTTCCTTACAAGAACAATCCTGTAAGGTGGGCTGGGCTGAGAGACTGGCCCAAAGTCACCCAGTTGCCTTTCATGGCTAAGGCAGGACTAGAACTCACCCTCTCCTGGTGATCGGCCCAAAGTCACTTAACTGCCTTTCATGCCTTAGATGGAACTAGAACTCACCATCTCCTGGTGATCGGCCTAAAGTCACCCAGCTGCCTTTCATGGTTAAGGCAGGACTAGAACTCACCATCTCCTGGTGATTGGACCAAAGTCACCCAGCTGCCTTTCATACCTTAGATAAAACTAGAACTCACCGTCTCCTGGTGATTGGCCCAAAGTTACCCAGCTGGCTTTCATGCCTTAGATGGAACTAGAACTCACCATCTCCTGGTAATTAGCCCAAAATTACCTGCTACCTTTCATGTCCAAGGCGGGACTAGAACTCATAGCCTGCTGCCTTCATCACTAGACCAAACCATAGCAACAAACCCATGGCAGATAGTCCTCACCTTACAGCTGGTTGCTTATTGACCATTCAAAGCTATGACACACCTCTCCAGAGCTATTTATCACTCAATTCAAAGTCCCGCTGGCAATCTCCCCTGCGATCATGTAATCACATTATGGATGCTTGGAGACTGGCCTGCATTTACGACCATTTGCAGTGTCCCACAGTCATGTGATGATGGTTTATGAGGTTTGTTTTTTTTTTGCTGGAAACCTGTATTTACTTCCTGTTTCTGGCAAAAAAAAACCAAAAACCCCATCCACTGTATACAATGGATTTGCTTAACAACTGGGGCATTCACTTTACAACTGTGTTGTTCATTTAACATTTGTAACATTCAAGGAAGATGGACTTAGGTTGTTTGTGGCTATGTAGGGATTCTAGGCTGATCTCTGTTTTAACGCCGTCCCCAGTTCTGCCACTCCTTCTCCTACAGCACCAAGTGATAGGACCTAAAGAAGCTGACCTTTGCACCATTCAGTGAAGGATACTAACCACCATTACCTAACTGTGGTAATGCTGGTCTATGCCTGTAAATCAAGATCTGATTGATTAACTGTGGCCGATCACTTATGGGCCCTACTCACCATCACAAAATCAAGGCAATTAGATACATGTACTGTGAAAAACAAGATTGGTCCCAAGGCAACTTTTTTGCCCCAAGCAAGAAAAGGTCTTCTAAATGTATATTTCCACCCACAGACATAATCAAATCATGTAATCAATATCTTTTCCCAATAGCAGCAACCCGGCACAAGTGATTTGATTTGCTCAGCATTGCCTTGTTAACATTTTCCTGCTGTTTCTCTCTCTCTGATGATTTTGTTGCCAGTTTGGCTCATGTGGGCTTTTTTTTT
>NW_015387764.1:22272-55154 GCF_001527695.2 Protobothrops mucrosquamatus | reverse complement strand
GAGAGAGAGAGAGAGAGAGAGAGAGAGAGAGAGAGAGAGAGAGAGAGAGAGAGAGAGAGAAGCAGGATGCTTTGCTCACAAAGAGCAAGGTGTACCAGAGAGCTTTCAGAATTGGGTATGTCTAGTTTAATGAAAAGAAGGACGTGGGGCAGTGGTGGAATCCAGCCGGTTCGCACCACTTCGGCAGAACCGGTAGCTAATGTTTTTGTTGCCCAGGCCCAGAATGCACTTCCGGAAGTGGCATCCACACAGAGAACCGGTTGTCCAGATATTTGAATCCCACCACTGACTCGGGGTGACATCTAAATATCTGTAGGGCTGCCACAAAGAAAAGGGGATCAACCTCTTCTCCAAAGCGCCTGAAGGCAGGACAAGAAGCAACGGATGGAAACTAATCAAGGAGAGAAGCAACCGAGAGAAACTTCCTAACAGTGAGAACAATCAATCAGTGGAACAACTTGCCTCCAGAGGTTGTGGGTACTCCGTCACTGGAGGCTTTTAAGAAGAGACTGGACAGCCTTTTGTCTGAAATGGTGTAGGGCAGTGATGGCGAACCTTTTAGAGATCGAGTGCCCAAAAACTGCCTCACCCCCCGACTCCGCCCCCCGCTCTGTCCCGTCCGCCCACAGGGCCACCCACCACCTCCATGGCTTGCCGCAGATTGCCCAGGCAACCCTGCAGCACCATGGTGGCCACGCCCTCCACCCACACCCCGCAGCATTATCTGCGTGCGATGGGGCGCGAGGACAGAGTATTGTCCCTGCTGCCCGACTGCCATGTCCTTGGCTGCACTGCTCTGCATGGACCATGCACGGGGGCAACTCTCCTCTGGGGGGGCTGCTGGTGAGGAGGGGGGCATGGGAGGAGGCAGGGCTGGGGCGACGGCGTATGTGCCCACTGAGAGGGCTCTGAGTGCTACCTCTGTCACACATGCCATAGGTTCACCACCACTGGTGTAGGGTCTCCTGCTTGAACGGGGTGGGACTAGAAGACCACCCAAAGTTATCCTCTTCTGACTACTTGTAAAGTAAGAGATGGTGGAACAAGAATCCCTTCAAGAAACTTTCAAGGTTTCTACACCCTTTAAGGAAGATGAGGTGCTGTTCTACTTGGGTCACATCCAGGGAATTGTTAGTTTATTCTCCTGCAAGACAATGCAGCAAATCTTTTTTGAAACTGAGGGGTAAACTAAGAAGAAACTTTTATGGCCTTAATTATAGCATTCTCAGCGGAGTGAACATTGAATCCCTGCTGGACAGGCTTTGGTAGCAGGGAAGTCGTTCGAACGAGCAGCTTCATCCTTCAGTAATCTGTTCCCCCTATTATTACAGGCAGAATTAATATTTGCTTATCGGGCCCTTCCTTTACGATTCAGCAGCTGCTGCTTAATCCCACAGCGACTGTATAATCTTCCTTGCCAGGTGACCTGAGTCGCCAGTCCAGATTAATGCTGAACATCTTTTCTTTTCATGGCTTCACCCCAATGGTTGGTGTGGCTGCTTCATGGAACATTAATCTGGAGATCACAGCGTTGACGTGCTTCAACTAGGGACAGGCAAAAGACAGTTCCTGTTCTTCAAAGAGGAAGGGAATATAGTGCCTAAACCAGAAGGATCATAGAATCACAGGGCTGGAAGAGATCTCGGAGGTCATCCAGTCCAGCCTTCTGCCCAAGGCAGGAGTCCTTATACTATTCTTGACAAATGGTTCTCCAATCTTTTCTTGAAAATCTCCAGCGATGGAGCACCAACAATTTTGGGACCTTCCTTCCTTCCTTCCTTCCTTCCTTCCTTCCTTCCTTCCTTCCTTCCTTCCTTCCTTCCTTCCTTCCTTCCTTCCTTCCTTCCTTCCTTCCTCCCTCCAACTATCCATTCATAGAATCCTAGGGCTGGAAGGAACCTTGGAGGTCTTCCAGTCCAATCCCCTGCAGGAGTCCTAATACTGTCCTGGACAAATGGTTGCCCAATCTTTTCTTGAAAACCTCCAGCGATGGAGCACCCACAACTCCATCCACCCACAACAAGACATGTTATTCCATTGGTTAATTGCTTTCACTGTCAGGAAATCTCTCCTTGTTTCCAGGTTGGTTCTCCCTGTGAGGAGCTTCCACCCATTGCTTCTTTTCCTGCCTTCAGGTGCTTTGGTGAATTAAATCGAGGTCCTCTTCCCTGTGAGTACTTCCAATCCTTCAAGTATTAGAAGAATGCTATCAGCTCTCCCTTAAGTCTTCTCTTTGGCAATGGGGATTAACCCCTTAGGGAATAATGTTGGTGGGCTTGTTTAGAAAACCACCTGGAGCTATGCCTATATGACAGAATCATAGAGCTGGAAGGGACCTTGGTGGTCTTTTAGTCCAACCCCCTGCCCAAGACAGGAATCCTTATACATTCAGTTTTGCAGCTACTAAGATTGTCGGACGAGCAAGCGCAAAAACAGCCAGGAAAGTGATTGAAGCCTGGGAAACAGACCCCTTGTCAGTCAACAAGAGTGCTGATTCACCACCAGCTTATCAAGTACTTAGGAGTTGAGGGCTTGGCAGCACAAGGAAACAACAGCCAATGACTTAATAGCTGGCCATCAACACCCCAATTAACAACTAAAAAGCCACACACACAGAATAGCCCAAAGCATGCACTCTGATAAAGAGAAGTTCCTCAAGGATAGGCTCCAGCATGAGTCTGCAAGCTCGGAAGACTAAACTTTTTGTCCTGGTGACCGACCCAGGTTGGATCCTACAACATTATCCTGGGACAGGTCTATTTGCCTTCATTCATAATCCTTATACCATTTTGGACAAGTGGTTGTCCAATCTTTTCTGGAAGATCTCCAGAGATGGAGCACCCACACCTCCAGAACCCAGCCCCTCTTTCCAGGCTTCAACGAGGTCCTCCAGGAATGGAACGGAGGAAGCCTTGCGGCTGTTTGTCAGAGATGAGAAGGAGGCAATTTAGCGCTCGGAGGATGGGCTGAACTAGCACGCTGGGGAAAGATTGCATAAAACATTTTGCTCAAGACTGCGATGACCTCCCTGGCTGCAAAGGGCAATAACTGCCCCGAAATGCAAATATGTCGTTCTCATCTTGCACTGAGATGGAGTTTATACAGCGAAGCTATACGAGGGGCACTCAGGAGAATTCTGTCTTTTTCCTGGTAATTACACAGGCATCAGAGGCGAAGGCTGGAGGAACTGTGGCTCGTGTTGCCTTTGGGAGATGCTTGCAAAGTAGAAGTAGATACATCGGCGTGTGTTCAACTCGCAAGAAAACAGTGAAAGCTCGTCAGTTTTCACATCGCTGCACAGGAGAGCTTTTAGGAACCGCAAGCGGGACTCGCAGATTTCAGAAACTGTGCAGCAAAAAGGGAATTATTTAACTCACTGGCCTGGGAAGATAATTCAGGCAGGAGAATTTCAGAAGACTGAAAATCCTACCGGTACAATCAGGTGGATGTTAGTATCGCGCGGTGCTTTTGAACTTTGGCAATGTGTGAACTTCAACGCCCTGAATTCTGGGAGATGATGGCCACCTATTCTAAAGTTGCCAAGTTTGAAAACATTGGTATTGAGCAAGGTGCACGGGATTTATGTATATCTCAGGTTCCTTCCCGAGACTTAGAAGAGATCAGTCTTGTGAGAAGTCCAGAGAAGATGCACACTCAGAAGTACTCGCTGCAACTTTATGGTAAGGTTACATTAGCAGAATCCCCAAAACTAGAGAGGGACTTGTGAGAAGTTTTATATCCAAATATATTTTATTCTTTATACTGATTCCATCTTCCCTTAAAATATTAACAGAATCCACAATGGTCTGAGAATCGGGGTCTCCAAGTTAATCCAATTAGCAAACTTCCTCAAACCCCCCAAAATAAGTTACCCAGACCTAAATCCACGTATCAAAGGAGACGGTCTGCAAACACAAATAGAGTTAATTAAATGAAGTCTCCCAGCAGAACTGTACCTTCCCAAGAATACATACACACACACACACACACACACACACACACACACACACACAGGTAGACACTTAGACACTTCCACACCCTGGACAAACTCCCCCACTGTACCCCATTTCTCGGCAGCTGCCCCTAAAAGCAAACATCTCTTCTGAGATATTTACCACCTCCCTCCAAGCTCAGTTGCCTCTTATCTGACTACTGCCTAGTCTGTAGCTCTTCCTCTGAATTCTCAAGGTCATTTCCTTATCAGGTACACCAGACAGGAAATACAACTAGATAAAACTAATTCTACTTTATTGTAAATCTACATTAACAGAATCCAGTCTGAAAGTAGTTCTTCACACACACACACACACACACACACACACACACACACCTCGCCTTTACAACTCAGGAAACTAGGGAGGGTTCTTTCTGAGATGTTGGCCAGATCCATATTTCTTCTGTGGGCTTAGCTACCTTTTCTCTGACCATTGACTAGTCTGTAGCTCTTCCTTCTGTCTCCCAAGGCCATTCTCACCGACCATCAGAATTGGAGGTTTAAGCCGAGCTAAGCCATGGTTCATTTTAACCCTGGCTCTGGGAAAAAGCCTTAAACTATAAACAGGTGAATCAAGAGGGGATGGATTTACACAACACCCCGAGCCAACACCAAGGAAAGCACTCCAATTTTTAAGGTCAGCCTTTTAGCGGGAAGAGTTGAGCTGGGGGGGTGTTACCTTCTTCCCGAAGGAGAAATTTATCCGCTTTTCTACCCTTTTAAGGTTCATTTCCATATCGGTTTGCAAACTGCCTGCTCCTAAGGCCGGGTGCAGAGATTCCGTGTGCATTCCTAACGCAAAATTATAGCTGCTGTTTTTTTTTTCTGTAGGCCATTTGCACAATATTTTCACTAATACACACGGCTCAACGATAAGTCCCAGAACACAAGAACCCTATCATCGTATCGCACTCTGATTTGTATTACCTTTCTGGAATGAAAGGGGTCTTGTTGCTATGGCAACAGTTGCTCTCTCTCTCTCTCTTTCCCTCCCTCTCTCTCTCCCCCCCCCCAACACAACTCAGTAGCTTTTCTGTTTGTGTTCTGCAGTCCTACTGCACCAAAGTACGAAGAAACCGTTTTACATTTACCATCGATGATAATCTATTTGGCAAAGTATAAACGTGCAGAGAAAAAGGACGGACAACAGCCCCACATTTTCCGAAAAAGATTCCTGATACAGGCCGTCCTTGACTTACGGCCACAGTTACGGTTGTTAACTGAATCGTTGCAGCTGTTCAGCGAACCCTGCGGCCGTTAAGCGGATCTGGCTTCCCGTATGGACTTTGCTTGCCAGAGGAGGCTGGCTGGGAAGTTCACAAACGGTGACTCTGGGATGCTGCAACCGTCGTAAATACACACAGGTTGCTAAGTGACTGAATTTGGATCATATGACCCGGGGGGGGGTATGCTGTGATGGTCATAAGTGCGAGGAGTGATTAAAAGTCACGGGGTTTTTTTTTGGTGCTGTTGTAACATCTGACGGTTGCTAAACAAAAGTATATAACTGCTAGAGTTGAAGTGTGTCATCAAGTTAGCTTCCGGTAGGACCCACAATTGATCTCCAAACAGAGTTGTCTCCCCAACTCTCCATTTTGTCCATTCTGGGGCTCTTCTGAAACAAGCTTTTTAAAAAGAGAAGTCGAATGCAGGTACTCCTCGCCTTACAGCAGTTTATTTAGTGACCATTCAAATTTACAACAGCACTGAAAAAGTCACATGTTCATTTTTCACACGATCATTGCAGCATCCCCAAGGCTGCATGATCAAAACTCAGAAGCTTGGCAACTGACTGGTATTTATGACAGTTGCTGTTTTCGGGGTCATGTGAGTCCCCTTCCTACAAGCAAAGTCAATGGGGAAACCAGGTTCACTTCACAACTTCACTGTTACTAGCTTAAGAATAGAATAGAATAGAATAGAATAGAATAGAATAGAATAGAATAGGTAATAGGATATAGAATAGAATAGAATAGAATAGAATAGAATAGAATTACAGAGCAGAATAGAATAGAATAGAATAATGATAGAATAGAATAGAATAGAATAGAATAGAATAGAATAGAATAGAATAGAATAGAATAGAATATAGAAAAGCTATAGAATAGAATAGAATAGAATAGGAATAGAATAGAATAGAATAGAATAGAATATAAAAAAGCTATAGAATAGAATAGAATAGAATAGAATAGAATTACTGTATAGAATAGAATAGAATAGAATAGAATAGAATAGAATAGAATAGAATAGAATAGAATAGAATAGAATATAAAATAGAATAGAATAGAATAGAATAGAATAGAATAGAATGGTACCTTGGTACTCAACTGCTTTGAAACTCATCAAATTTGGAAGGGACCTTGGAGGTCTTCTAGTCCAGCCCCCTACTCGAGCAGGGGAACCTATACCATCTCAGACAAGTGACTTTCTAGTCTCTTTTTAAAAACCTCCAGTAATGGAGCACCCACAACGTCTGGTGGCAAGTCATTTCACTGGTTAATTGTCCTCACTGTTAGGCAGTTTCTCCTTAATTCCAGGTTGCTTCTCTCTTTGGTCACTTTCCATCCATTGTTTCTCGACTGGCCATCAGGTGCTTTGGAGAATAACTTGACCCCGTTTTCTTTGTGGCAGCCCCTCAAATACTGGAATGCTGCTATCATGTCTCCCCTATTTCTTCTTTTCTTTAGACTAGCCAAACTCAAGTCCTGCAGCCGTTCTTCGTATGTTTTAGTCTCCAGGCCTTGGATCATCTTAGTTCAGGGGTTCTCAACCTTGGCAACTTTAAGACTTGTGGACTTCAACTCCCAGAATTCCTCAGCCAGCTTTGCTGGCTGAGGAATTCTGGGAGTTGAAGTCCACAAGTCTTAAAGTTGCCAAGGTTGAGAACCCCTGTCTTAGTTGCTCTTCTCTGAACTTTTTCCAACCCACAAGCTCGGAAAAGGGACCGCCACCCTCACTTTCTATCCAAGCCATCCACAGAGCTTTCTGAAGAAGGCGCCGATCAAAAGGAATTAGTCCTCAGCTGAGCGACGTACATTAGCTTCACTTCTTCGCCAACCCTAAGATTTGTCAGAGGGAAATTAAAGAGAAGGAGCCGTTGTAAATGGCTGGATGACTTCGGATCGTTTTAACTCAAGACCCTCCAGGCGAAACCCAGTATTATAAGTGGAGGCACTTTCAAGTCGTTTTAGTCCCTCGTTTTTTTTTACATAATGCCAAAAATGTCTCTTGTGTTTTTCTTCCGACTGTTCTCATTCAACATGATGGAAAAGAGATTGCAATCTGATGCTTTTTCTCCCCAAAGGGAGAAAGAAATGTCAGCGGAATTCTCATTTGTGGGATGCAAAATCGGTGCTGTTTTTTTTTTTTAATAGAAGAGAATAGAGCTGGAAGGGACCTTGGAGGTCTTCTAGTCCACCCCCCTGCTCAAGCAGGAGAACCTATACCATCTCAGACAAGTGATTGTCTAGCCTCTTAAAAATCTCCAGTGATGCAGGGTCCACGATTTATGGTGGCAAGCTGTTCCACTGGTTAATTGTCCTCACTGTTAGGAAGTTTCTCCTTAATTCCAGGTTGCTTCTCTCTTTGGTCAGTTTCCAACCATTGTTTCTCATCCTTCCCTCTGGTACTTTGGAGAATAACGTGCCCCCCTCTTCTTTGTGGCAGCCCCTCAAATACTGGAATACTGCTATCCTGTCTCCCCTATTTCTTCTTTTCTTTAGATTAGCCAAACCAAAGTCCTGCAGCCATTCTTCGTATGTTTTAGTCGCCAGGTGTTGGATCATCTTAGTTGCTCTTCTCTGAATTTTTTCCAAACTCTCAACATCTTTTTTGTGATATGGTGACCAAAACTGGCTGCAGTATTCCAGGTGTGGCCTCACTAGGGTTTTATAAAGCAGTACTAATACTTCGCATGATCTTGAGTTTATGCCTCTGTTTATACAACCCAGGATTGTGCTAGCTTTTTTGGCTGCTGCTGCTGCACACGGCTGGCTCATAGTCAAGTGATCGTCCACTAGGACTCCAAGGTCCCTCTCCCAGTTGCTGTTTTTAAGCCAGGTCTTGCCCCATCTGTACTTTTACCCTTGATTTTTTCCTGCCTAAATGTAAAACTTTGCTTTTCTCCACATTGAAACTCATATTGTTGGATAGGGCCCGTTATTCAAGTTTGTCAATATCTTTTTGGATCCTGAGTTTGTCTTCTGGGATGTTGGCTACTCCTGTCAGTTTGGTGTCATCATTTTTAAGTCCGATGGGGGGGGGCTCTTTTCAATTGGGTGGGGGGCTTCTGTGCATAACGGAATGAAAAAGAAGGAAAAAAAGTCTTTTTAAAAGCTTTGAAAAGAATTAAAAAGGAAATTAAAAATGCAGCTTTGTACGAGAAGAAGAGAGGGCGTGGGAAACACATTTCAAACTCAATAGACTGTTGTTAGTTACAGGTGGTGTTTGACTTACAATCCTTTTGTTTGGCGACCAATTGAAGCTACAATGGCACTGGAAAAAAGTGGCTTACCACAGGGTCCTCTCACTTATGGCCGTTGCAGCATCCCCATGGTCATGTGTTCAAAATCTGGGCACTTGGCAGCCGGCCAAGTATTTACGACGGTCACAACGTTCTGGGTCATGTGATCAATATTTGGACCTTCCCAATTGGTTTCCAATGAGCAAAGCTGGTGTGTGTGTGTGTGGGGGGGGAAGCCAGCTTTACTTAACAACCATGTAATCCTTGCTTAGCAGTGGAAATTCTGGCCACATAAAACTTCCCGTACTCCCGTAATCTTCCATAGCTCCTTCTAAAAGCAGGGATGTCCCACCTGGGCAACTTTAAGGCTTGTGGACTTCAACTCCCAGAATTCCCCAGCCCAGTTGCCAAGTCAAGGTGTCAATAGTTTTTTTTTTAATTTTGCTTTCCTGGATGTTTTATAGCTGAAGGGATTATCTGAAATAAAACACGATTAACTTCTCTGTTGCACACCCTCCCAAAGGCCAAGTCATTAAAACCAGCTCCGAGGGGTCACACCTTGACCTTTTATTAAAGATAAAACTGTTGGCTGACTCACCACCTTACATTTGCAAGATTAATGAGAGGTTAGGCCTTTTCTCTCACCCGGGATCCGCAGTGCTCTAATTAGGGAAACATATCCCAATTGCTATTGCTAATAACTCTTCTTTTCCCTCCCGTTCTGCTGAGACAACACTTCCTAAAGACAAGACAGCTCTTTGCTCAGACTGAACTGGGGGGGGGGGGGGATGGATTCAGGTTTTAATTTGTACAAGCTTCCTCTTTCAACCTGAAGAACAGAGGAAAAGGTGTCTTGGGGGCCACTGATGAGGTCAGGTAGCTCAAGTCAGTTCCTGTGGATAAGCCTGAATTAACAACAACAACAACAACAACAACAACAATAATAAAGTTGGAAGGGACCTTGGAGGTCATCTAGTCCAACCCCCTGCTCAGGCAGGAAACCCTATACCATTTCAGACAAATGACTCTCCAGTCTCTACTTAAAACCTTCCAGTGTTGGAGCATTCACCGCTTCTGGAGGCAGGTTGTTCCACTGGTTAATTGTTCTAACTGTCAGGAAGTTTCTTCTTAGTTCTAGGTTGCTTCTCTCCTTGGTTAGTTTCCATCCGTTGCTTCTTGTCCTGCCTTCAGGCGCTTTGGAGAATAGCTTGGCTCCCTCTTCTTTGGAGGTCTTCTAGTCCAACCCCCTGCTCAAGCAGGAGACCCTATACCATTTCAGACAAATGGCTGTCCAGTCTCTTCTTAAAAACGTCCAGGGTTGGAGCATTCACCGCTTTTGGAGGCAGGTTGTTCCACTGGTTAATTGTTCTTGCTGTCAGGAAGTTTCTCCTTAGTTCTAGGTTGCTTCTCTCCTTGATTGGTTTCCATCCGTTGCTTCTTGTCCTGCCTTCAGGCGCTTTGGAGAATAGCTTGACTCCCTCTTCTTTGGGGCAGCCCCTGAGATATTGGAACACTGCTATCATGTCCCCCTCATCCTTCTCTTCGTTAAACTAGACATACCCAATTCCAGCAATCGTGCCTTATATGTTTTAGCTTCCAGTCCTCTGATCATTTTTTTTGAGTCCCCTGATCATCTTTGTTCAAGCTCTTATTTTCCTGAGAGTGTTTTCCCCACTAATTTCCCAAACAAAAAATTAAATGTAATAGTCATACCAACCAGAGGTAAAACATATATTGGATTACGTCTGCTCCAGCCACTATCATCTCCATCCCAACCCCCAGAAATCAATCAACTGCTACATTTTTATAAAAAGTTTTATAAAGAATGAATTTTACAGTCATTATGGACATTGCAACATATACCCTCTTTTTCCCATTAATTTTTTCTTATCCTCCTCAGATCCTCCTTTTCTACCAAACCAAGGCCAGATGCGCCCACAGGACAATTGAGAAGTTGAGTGATCGCCACCATTTAACTGAGGCGGTCCTTTCGGTAAACTTGGGATCATAAAGACCTCGAGAAGCTTCTTGGAGGAGAAGCGAAAGGTTGTCAAGTGAAAAAACAAGGTGCTTTTCCAAAAGGCAACTGGACTTCCTTGGTTTTTGTTTGAAAATCTTTCGCTTCTCCTCCAAGAAGCTTCTTCAGTTCGAGAAGAAGCTTCTTGTATGAGAAGCAAAACATTGGCAAAGAAAAAAAATCAAGGAAGTCCAGTTGCCTTTTGGAAAAGCACCTTGGGGGACAACCATGATCTGGATCAGGGGTAGTCAACCTTGGCTCTTTTATGACTCGTGGACTTCAACTCCCAGAATTCCTGAGCCAGCTGTGCTGGCTCAGGAATTCTGAGAGTTGAAGTCCACGAGTCATAAAAGAGCCAAGGTTGACTACCCCTGATCTGGATGATTGAGAATCTCCACAGATACCTTGAAATCTTGCATTCTCATCCCTTCTCCCTACCAGGCCAGCCATGAAGTTCAGCCATTGGTTAAAGACTCACGGTCTCCTCATTCTATGGACTTGTATTGACTTTGCTGTGTAATATATAATACATTTGCCAGAAATCTTGTTAACCTCATCCCTTTTCCCATAATAAATCCAGCTAAAGTGATTGTGAGAATTGAGCTTGGAAAAAGAATTGCGTTCTATGTTAAGCAGGGCTTGTCATCTTCAATGATGCCACCAGCCAAAGTTAGATTTATTCTTCGTAAGCTCCTGAGGGCAGGAGAAAAAGCAATGGGTAAAAGGCTCCTCAGAGGGAGATCCAAGCAGGAAATAAGGAGGAATTTCCTGACGGTGAGAACAATTAATCAATGGAACAGCTTGCCTCCAGAAGTTGTGGGTGCTCCATCACTGGAGGTTTTCAAGAAAAGATTGGACAATCATTTGTCTGGGATTGTACAAGTTCTCCTGCCTTGGGCAGAGGGCTGGATTAGAAGACAGAGGTTGTCTTCCAGGCCTATGATTCGATGGATGGATGGATGGATGGATGGATGGATGGATGGACGGACGGACGGACGGACGGACGGACGGACGGACGGACGGATGGATGGAAGGTGGGTGGGTGGATGGATGGATGGATGGATGGAAGGTGGGTGGGTGGATGGATGGATGGGTGGAAGGGTAGATGGGTGGATGGATAGATGGATGGATGGACGGACGGATGGGTGGGTGGGTGAATGCATGTCCTGAAGTTTTGGATGCTCCATTGCTGGCGGTTTTCAAGAAATGATTGGACGATCATTTGTCCAGGATGCTATGAGTTCTCCTGCCTTGGGCAGAGGGCTGGACTAGAAGACCTCCAAGGTCCCTTCCAGCCCTAAGATTCTATGACTTGTAATAAACACCGGGGCTGTGACTGTCTCCTCTGTCTCTTCTTCCGCTTTCTCACAGCATTTCTTGGGATTAGTTCCAAGACTGCTGAATCAACCGTTGCCTCCTCTCCAAAGGTCCCCTTCAGGTGAGTACGCACAACCGTAGGAGACTGTGTTCCTCCAAGACTGCTGCTTGTTAGAAGGTCCCATGTGAGGCTTTTAACATCTGAGCATCCAGCAGGGGTACTCAAGCAATTTTAGTATTTGCAAAAGGTTTATCTACAGGAGCAGAATATGTTAGAAACGTTTCTCCACGGGAACCAGAGGCAGGGTGCAGATGAAAAGAGGGAGCTTAGAAGGGGAGCTTTAAATTTGATTATACTTCAGGTGTTGCATTTGGAGACCTTCAAAGGTTTGAGCATCACAGCGATGAGAATGACGGGGCTATTTTGGCACGGCTGCACATCTCTCTCTGGAAGTTGGAAAGGCTCGGCGGAGCAGATCAAGCTTAGAAAGGCAATTGCTGTTGGACCAACATAATGTGCATTTCCCCAATGCTTTGAGATTAGTTTTTAAGGCATTTGCTGCCCGCTCTAATGGCAAGCATTGAGCAGGAGTGGGCCAGCCAAAATGCCAGGATGAAATCATCGATTAACGGAATAACAGAGTTGGAAGGGACCTTGGAGGTCTTCTAGTCCAATCCTCTGCTCAGGCAGGAAAACTTACACCAATTTAGACAACTGGTTGTCCAATCTCTTCGTAAGAACCTCCGGTGTTGGAGCACCCACAACTTCTGGAGGGAAACCATTCCACTGATTAATTGTTCTGTAGGAAGTTTCTCCTTAGTTCTAGGTTGCTTCTCTCCTCGATCAGTTTCCATCTGTTGCTTCTTGTCCTTCCTTCTGGTGCTTTGGAGAATAGATTGACCCCCTCTTCTCTGTGGTAGCCCCTCAATATTGGAAGACTGCTATCAAGTCAACCTGAGTCCTGGCTGGCTGGAGAATTCTGGGAGTTGACGTCCACCCATTTTCAAGTTGCTAAGGTTGAGAAACACTGCTTGGATTTTACACCCACCAGGCCAACCGTCTAGCCTTTCGCCAGCATCCTTGCACATCTGGTGGACGTCAAACAAGGTTGGCCGACTTACAGTTTGGAAAAGATTGAGCTGCATTTGGCAGCTCTTCACAGCCCATCGCTTTTATGCGGAATTAGAACTACTGTGTTCAGATTCCAGCCAAGGGGAATGGCTTCCCTCTTTCCTGTTCAGTCTCACACCTGTTCATTTATCAGCTGTCCTGAAGCTGTTGCAGGTTGCTCGGGTTCTGCTTAACAGCTTTAGCGGAGATGAGAAACCTCAGTTTAATAACACCCACCACCACCACCACCACCCACCTGATTTTCTCTCTCTCTCTCTCTCTCTCTCTCTCCCTCTCCGAAAGGATGCTCCGACAGAATGATCTCATTACAAAATCTCAACGGGAAGGAAAGGTAATTAATAGAAACCGATTCATTGGAGAAAAACCTCTTGTTTACCTGCAAAAGGAATTGGCCACTGTCCGTTCATTTCGCAACCATGGAGATAGAAATTCCACCACGGTCATCTGTTAACAGGGTTCTTTTTTTCTGAACATGTGTGCAGGTACACACTCACTCACACACAGAGAGTATCATGCTCGTAATTCCTGATTTACGGCTGGTTGTTTAGCAACCAGTTCAAAGTTATGACCAACCTCAAGAAGGGGACCTACAAACAGCAGTCAAAGGTCTGACAGTTGGGTCCCCTCCACAGTCACATGATTGAACTTCGGGCCGTGAGCAACATGGCCACATTTAACTAAAGTAGGTCCAGAACTCCTGGTCTCCTGGTTTCTACCTTGATACCTTAAACTACACTACACCAGTCTTTCTCAACCTTGGGAACTTTAAGATGTGTGGACTTCAAGTCCCAGAATTCTTGAGAAAAACTACACTACACCAAACTAACTTCAAGGAATTGCTGGTGCAAGGACATCACACTCAACTTATAAACATTCCACAGAATTCGCCTCTAAAAGAAGCTTTCAGAATAACAAAATAACACAATAACAGAGTAGGAAGGGATCTTGGAGATTTTCTAGTCCAATCCCCTGCTCAGGCAGGAGACCCTATACCATTCCAGACAAAAGGCTGTCCAGTCTCTTCTTAAAAGCTTCCAGTGATGGAGCACCCACAACCTCTGGAGGCAGGTTGTTCCACTGGTTAATTGTCCTCTCTGTTAGGAAGTTTCTCCTTAGTTCCAGGTTGCTTCTCTCCTTGATTAGTTTCCATCCGTTGCTTCTTGTCCTGCCTTGTGGTTCTTTTTAGAATAGCTTGACTCCCTCTTTTTCATGGCAGCCCCTGAGATAATGGAAAACTGCTATCATGTCACCCCTCGTCCTTCTCTTTGTTAAACTAGACATACAGCTGTTTTAGCCTTCAGTCCTCTAATCATTTTTGTTGCTTTTCTCTGCACTCTTTCTAGAATCTGAACCTCTTTTTTATATAGTGGCAATACAAAACTGGATGCAATATTCCAAGTGTGGTCTTACCAAGGCCTTATAAAGTGGTCCATCATAATGAATGATGGCATCTGACTCAAGCAAGAGGACCATGGACATCAAACCAGCAGAAGTCAGAGTTCATTTACAACAAGGAAGTCCGGTTGGGAAGCTTCCTGTCTCGCTGCCTGTCCTTCCATGCTTAGCTTTCCGTCTGGTTTATGATCATTTCTTCAATTACTTTGCTCGGCTTCAGTATTGTTTTCACTCTGGGTTATTCTTTTTTTGAAAAAAAAACTCTTTTTTTTTTTTTTTACATTCCTGCCTTGAAGAGAGCATAGGTCCAGGATTGAGGACTCCCCAAATTCTAAGGAATTCTCAAATTCCAAGAAGGGGAGGAATTGTATTAAAAAAAAAAAAGCTGGCACAGCAGATTAATTATACCCACGCTGTAAGCAAATGCCAACAAATCTTTAGACATCATTTGATATTGCTCTGCAATATATTATGAGACGTACTTACATCAAGTAATGTTGTGCATATAATAGATGTGGGTCTCTTTGTGATGAATTACTCAGCCTCCCCCCATTTGAGTGATAACTTCCTATTGAGATCAGCCTTCAGGGTCTTTCTCTCTCTCTCTCCCTCTCTCCCTCACACTTTCTTTCTTTCTTTTTTTCTTTCTTTCTTTCTTTCTTTCTTTCTTTCTTTCTTTCTTTCTTTCTTTCTTTCTTTCTTTCTTTCTTCCTTCCTTCCTTCCTTCCTTCCTTCCTTCCTTCCTTCCTTCCTTCCTTCCTTTCTTTCTTTCTTTCTTTCTTTCTCTCTCTCTCTCTCTCTCTCTCTCTCTCTCTCTCTCTCACACTCTCTCTCTCTCTCTCTCTCTCTCTCTCTCTCTCTCTCTCTCTCTCTCTCTCTCTCTCTCTCTCTCTCTCTCTCTCTCACACACACACACACACACACACACACACACACACACATACACACACACACACAAACACCACATACTACACACTTGGGGTCATTTTGCATCAGAAATCATTTTTCCTTTCTCGATTATCCAATTCATAACGTGCAGCCCAGGCTAGGAGATCTTGTAATTAACTGGAATAATCTTAACCTTTCTAGACTGAACTCATTCACCTGAGTATCCTTGACTCTGAGCAAAGGATCCTTGACTCTGAGCAAAGGATACTGACCCATTTTCTTTGCAACGGTTGTGCTACTAAAAATGTCAAGTGGTGGTTTGGAATTAGAGATAAGAAACAAAGCAAATGTTTGGTAGCTTTAGGTGATCGTCTGAACCCCCCCTATCTTACTCCCAAAGTCTTTGCTATTTATTTATTTGATGGACTGGTATGACTGCCCACTTTGGAAAACAACTTTGGGTGGTTCACCACAACAGGGAAGCCATGAAAAGAATTTTAAAAGCCAGAAAAACAAGAACATAAAACCAGCCCCTGAACCATCCTCCTGGGATAATCAGAATAACAAAGAGTTGGAAGGGACCTTGGAGGTCTTCTAATCCAACCCCCTGCTGAGGCAGGTAATCCTATACTATTTCAGACAGATGCCCCCAGCAAACTATCTACATCTGTGTTTTTCAACCTTGGCAGTTTGAAGATGTGTGGATTTCAACTCCCAGAATTCCCCGGCCAGCTTTGCTGGCCGAGGAATTCTGGGAGTTGAAGTCCACACATCTTCAAGTCAGCAAGGTTGAGAAACACTGATCTACAAGCTTCATCTCATTTTATCCCAGCATCTGGAGGAAGACCCAGGACTTTACGGCCTTCTAAAAGGGTGGGGGTGGGGTGGGGGGGCTGCCATGCTGTTGGGGAAGGGCAGGGGCTGCTACAGAAAAAGGACACATCCTTAGATTCCACTGGATTGCAGTATTTAAAGGAAGGGACCTGCAGCATGTCCACGGCATCCTAACTGCTAGGCTAGACAGATACCCCCAAGGACAGCAAGCAAGGGGCCCACCGCCCAACTTTACTCTGGGAAGGAGGGGTTAGATTCTGGAGCATTGATTAGCTGACAATCCTTCCTACCACAGCGAAGTCCGTGTAAGAAAAGGATTAGCATTACAGAAACTGGTTTCATGCTCCGTGTCGGAAAAATCACTGCATGAAATGATGCAGCTGCTATTCCAGACCGAAACGACGGAGAGAAATCGGAATGGTTCTGTACAAAGGCATATTCAGAGCATTCGGAGAGATTAATTTAATGCGAAGCTGGGGAGATACGATAGAGTTGGAAAATCATGCGTGGAGTGGAAAGACACTCCCCCCCTTTTTTTTCTCAGAATATTAAAATTCAAGTCCTCCGCCAAAGCCCAAAGTAGGGAGACTGAGGAGAAATCAGCAAGAGTTGTGTTGAACAAGGTACAATTAAATCTGGGGTTTACACTGTGAGTTGTCTACTGATTGGAGACGGCCAATTTAGATGTTCAGGAGGGGAAGAGGCATCTTCACGGGTTTGGCTAACGAGAGCCAAGGTAGTCCTCAGCTTATGACCACAATTGAGCCCAGAATTTATGTTGCTAAGCAAAACAGTTATTAAGTGAGTTTTGCCCCATTTTTACAACCTTTCTTGATACAGTTGTTAGACAAACCACTGCAGTTGTTAAGTTGTTAAATGAAACCGGCTTCCCCACTGGCTTTGCTTGTCAGAAGTCGCAAAAGGGGATCACGTGACCCCAGGACACTGCGACCGTCATAAATATGAGTCAGTTGCTAAGCGTCTGAATTTTGATCCCGTGACCATGGGGAGGCTGCAACGGTCGTAAGTGCGCAAAATGGTCATAAGTCACTTTTCCCAGTGCCGTTGTAACTTTGAACGATCTTTGTTGTAACTCAAGGACTATCTACAGTTTTGTTAGCTGAATACCATCTCCCAGATAATCAAACTATCACTGCTAGGAAAGAACTATGGAAGAAAGTTATCATTCTCCTGTCCACATAGTGAGTAGCTGGGATCTACTGGATTTAGCTTTGCATAATAGTATGATGGATTAGATGAACCTTCTAATCCAACCCCCCATGGCAAGATTGATGTCAGGTCCCAAAAACCAAGAACAATGTGTAGTTAACTCCTGAGTAGTTTCTTTATGGTTACTTGCCTACAGACAGAATCTTGCCCGACTAAAGCAACTATCTACAGTACATAACTATTAGATATATTCTGTGAACTGCTAGGGAGGGTCTGCCTTCACCTTCTTCCTGCCTACCATACATTCCAAGCCCTGTTGCTTCTTGGTCCTCTGGAAAGCAGCCCCTCCCCCCTTTGTAAGTGGCCCACCCTTCACCTAGGCATCCATTTCCCCAATCGAGAAATATTTGGATTGGGATGAGGAAGAATCAATATTTATAGTACCAAATTCATTTGCAAAAGTCAAAACTAATGTATTTGCAAACCCTGCGCCTCTTCTACTTCTTCTTGACCTTTGTAATTAAAATCTACTTCTCGTCTGTTTGGCATCCCCAGGCAAAGGATTTAACGAGAGGAGTTTTTAAAGAACTCGATAAGAAGGGACGCCTGTTCATGTACTCCTCTGAGTGTGTGGAACACTGCGAGGGAATGAGGTCTGCATTCTAAACGGAAGATTGTAATTTGGGGACCACCCAGACAGTTTACACATCAGAATTTTTCCATTCTTTAAGCATCACTGCCTAGATGTTGGATCTGCCTAGGTGTGACAGCTCAGCGGTTAAAGACACTGAGCTTGAAAGCTGACATTCCAGGTTCGAGACTCAAGCACTGCATGATTGGGTGAGCTCCTGTTCCTTGCTCCAGCTCTGTCCACCTAGCAGTTCGAAAGCATGCAAATGTGAGTAGATCAATAGGTACCACTTTGGTAGGAAGATAACAGCATTCTGTGTGCCTTTGGTGTATAGTCATGCTGGCCACATGGCCATGGAAAATGTCTTCAGATAATGCTGGCTCCCTTGGCCAAGAAATAATAATAATAATAATAATAATAATAATAATAATAATAATAATAATAATAATAATAATAATAATAATAATAATAATAATAATAATAATAATAATAATAATAATAATAATAATAAAGTTGGAAGGGACCTCAGAGGTCATCTAGTCCAACCTCCTGCTGAGGCAGGAAACCCTATACCATTTCGGACAAATGGCTGTCCAGTTTCTTCTTAAAAACTTCCAGTGTTGGCGCATTCACCACTTCTGGAGGCAGGTTGTTCCACTGGTTAATTGTTCTAACTGTCAGGAAGTTTCTCCTTAGTTCTAGGTTGCTTCTCTCTTTGGTTAGTTTCNAAAATCAGGCCAACTCAATTTCCCAGGCTAATTGGAATTTTCAGATTGGACGCGGTTCGTGTCGGTACCCCTGCCCAATTTTTGCAATGCATCCTAACGTCTGAAGTTGGTGCTGCTGGAGCTGTTTGCAAAGGGCCTCTCCACAGTTTCCTTCGGGGGATGGAGAAATTGGACAAATCAACCAGATTTCTCTAAGGGGAAAAAAATAATTTCTCCAAGAGCTTTACAAGGACAGGGCTTACGCTGATGGATGTCTTGGTCCGATTCGTAGAAGTTCTTGCGATGCCCACCCGGGGAAATCCAGTTGAAAAAATATCAACTTTTTTTTAAAATATATATCTTTCCTCTTGTAAATTTCATTTCCTTTGGAGTAGACGTCCTTCTGTGGTTTCATTCCTAATTCCAAGCTGTAACCAGAAGCTTTGCACCACTTTGTTGAACATCTATCTTTATTTATCTTAGTATCTCCAAGGATCCTGTTTTTCTCCTTCTGATTACTTCTAATTTGGGCATCAGCACTCTAGCCCCCAAGTGAATGACCTGCCAGTTTGCACTAATCCTGTCAAGCGCCGGGGAAAACAGGAGATTCAGGCAGTTCAATTGAGCATATTTATTGCAAGGTTAGCGCTCTATAAGAATCTGACCAACTAGCGGTCAAAGGAAAAGAGCAGGAGATAAGAGAGGCATCTTATGAGCCCACAGGGATTCATGACTGATGACGCATTTGACCCCTCGCTCGGGCTCAGCCTGGTCACCTCCTACAAATCCTTAATGTCTTTATTTCTCATGTCACCTGGTTTATACGCAGGAAGGACTGATTGGGGATGGATGGAAGAACTGACTGTCAGAATTCCACTCCCAACGAGACCGGAAATCTGGCATTACTTTCCGGACTTCAATGTTACTTTTACGCAGCTTTTTTTTTAAATTATGTTTTAAGAAAGATCAATCTGCTTCCCCCACTTGTTTGAGTACTCAACCGGTTATGCAAATACATTTAAAAACCCACATCCATTAAAACAGAACACTCTTAAAGCCACTGAACAGCAAATTAAAATAATTTGTCAGCAAAAATCCCTTTTAAAAACACAACATAAATCAACAGATAATAGCAAAAGTTCTTTTAAAAAAAGAAAACTCCGAAGGACTTTAGAGACAGCTCTTTAGTTCAACCCTTTCTGTCGACTTAGCTTATTAATTGTCTGCATTTTAACGTGTATTCCATTTGCATCCTAACTTTAATAGATAAATGATAGATAGATAGATGATAAATATATAAAGAAAAAGAGATAGATAAATAGATAGATAGATAGATAGATGATAGATATATAAAGAAAAAAGATAGATAAATAGATAGATAGATAGATAAAGAAAAAGAGAGAATGATAGATAGATGATAGATAAAGAAAAAAGAGACAACGATAGATATATAAAGAAAAAAGAGAGAACGATAGATAGATAAAGAGAGAGTAGATAGATGATAGATGAAGGAAAAGAGAGAGAGAATGATAGATAAAGAAAAAGAGAATGATAGATAGATAGATAGATAAAGAGAGAGTAGATAGACAGATGATAGATACATAAAGAAAAAAAGAGAGAGAAGATAGATAGATAGATTCTTGGTTCCTGACCTTGCTTAGAATGGAAGGTTGGCAGCTTTTTGGAACAGGTGCAAGTTGTATATTTGAGACACGTTCAGAAGTGATTTGGGATATGTATTTCTGGGTGAGGTTGAGTTCTTGGGAGAGAGGGATCGTCCTGGCACCGTCGGTTCCTCGTCCAACTCTTTTTCCTTCAGTGTGGACTCTTTCAAGGTTCTTTGAGATCCTGAGAGGTCCTTGGTGCTCTCTGAGCTTGCTTGTTTTCTTGCAGACATTTCATGACCCAAACTAGGTAACATCATCAGTGCTAGAAGGGAGGGGGAGGAAGAGGAGGAGAAGAAGGAGGAGGAGGAGGATGTGGTCTTTGGTGCTCTCTGAGCTTGCTTGTTTTCTTGCAGACATTTCTTGACCCAAACTAGGTAACATCAACAGTGCTAGAAGGGAGGGGGAGGAGGAGGAGGAGGAGGAAGAGGATGTGGTCTTTGGTGCTCTCTGAGCTTGCTTGTTTTCTTGAAGACGTTTCATGACCCAAACTAGGTAACATCATCAGTGCTGATGGTGTTACTTAGCTTGGATAATGAAATATCCAAGATGTAATGACTAGTAGAGCTAATCCAGATCTTAAACCACATTCTCCTCACTAGACAAGAGCTTGAACAGAAATAATAACCAATCAAATGCTTGTGAGGCTGTCATGTTTCTTTTGCGTGGAGGACACCTGACGCAGACGAATGTAATCAGTAGTTTTGCCAAGAGGGGTCCTTGGTGCTCTCTGAGCTTAGCTTGTTTCCTTGCAGACGTTCCGTTACCCAAACTAGGTAACATCATCAGTGCTGATGGTGTTACTTAGCTTGGGTAATGAAATATCTGCAAGAAAACAAGCAAGCTCGGAGAGCACCAAGGACCCCTCATTTCATCCCTGAGGTACAAATATTCTCCAATATTGGTCTTTAAGACCCTTCCTGAGACCCCCTTTCTCTTTCTTCTGAAGCATTTCTGCTTAAAAAGGGAGAGTTGATCCTTGCAATGCTGATTAATTCTTCAAGTGGCAGTTTTATGAAGTGTTATTTATTTGTCACAAACTGTGATGATGTACATTTTATTAACTTCCATAAATCCCCTGAATGTGATTAATGCATATTTTGTTCTTGGTTTTAGATTTTGTATGGGGGGGGGGCGCGGAAAGATAATGAAGGAAAGGGAGGGAGGGAGAGAATGGGAGAATGAGAGAGAGAGAGAGGGAGCGAGAGAGAGAGAGAGACAGAGACACAGAGAGAGAGACAGAGAGACACAGGGAGAGACAGAGAGAGAGAGCGCACATGTTCCCAAATTCGGTGGTTACAAGGAACTGTATATAGTTTGAAACTTTTTTTAAAAAGAGAACTTTTTGTGAGTGTAATAACAGAGTTGAAAGAAAGGGGGAACCCATTAACCTATCTTACAGTAATTCATTTTAAAATTATGCAAAGAGATAACAGATTTGGGCTCCCATGCCTGGTGATTATGACTTCTAAACCATGAATAATGGCCAAAGCGCAGCTTATTCAATATATCATGGTTAAGCAAATCACAGCTTATCTGTGATTTATCAAACCACTTTCCTTCAATTCCCATTACATCTTAGTTTAAATTCTGTAGGGATCTGAATTTTTGCATATTAGTCTGTAAACCCAGAGAAGATTGTTCCAAACGTTTCGGAGGATATACCCGTGAATTGCGGTACTGAAGGTCAAACAAGATGGCTGGGGGCTACCAAGACGGGCAACATTAGCTGCTAAATGCAAACAGATTCTTTTGAAAAGCATTTCCCTCCACGTCTTCAAATGCAGTTTCAGAACAATAAGACGAGGTTCAAAAAAAAAAACAAAAAACCACCAGATCATCCGGTGAGGAAGTCCACCAATTAAAATTCTGTGCCAGTTATTAGATTCTGTGGGAAGTCCCGTGTGCATTGAATCAAGATGAGATGAACAGTTTTCCTAATAGGCAGTGGCAAAGCTGGCCCTGTTTGTTCACAGTGGCAGCCTTTCATGTAAAAGCTTGGATTAGGATGTAGAATTCCTCACTCGGTGTTGAAAATCATTTTAATTATGAAGAGCTTTTTTTCTTTTTTTTTCATCCACCTCCCTCTCCTCAATCAGCCACCCTGGACTGTTGAGACTCTGGAAAGAGTTCAGAAAAGAGCAACAAAGATGATTAGGGGACTGGAAGCTAAAACATAGGAAGAACGGTTGCAGGAATTGAGTAGGTCTACTTCAGGGGTCCCCAATCCCTGGGCTGCAGCCCATTGGGACCCGGGCCGTCAAAGTGACAGACAAGCACATGAAACTTCATTTGTGCACGCATGGGATCTAGGTTGCACATGTGAAACCATTTTCTCTCCACCCACCTCCCACCGCTGAAATTGCCGAAGCTGCCATCACCGGTCCACAGAACCAAAAAGGTTGGGGACCCCTGGTTCTATTTTAATAAAAAGAAGGACTAGGGGTGATATGATAGCAGTCTTCCAATATATAAGGGGCTGCCCCAAAGAAGAGGGAGTCAAGCTATTCTCCAAAATACCCGAAGGCAGGACAAGAAGCAACGGATGGAAACCGATCAAGGAGAGAAGCAACCTAGAACTAAGGAGAAACTTCCTGACAGTTAGAACAATTAACCAGTGGAACAACCTGCTTCCAGAAGCGGTGAATGCTCCAACACTGGAAGTTTTTAAGAAGAGACTGGACAGCCATTTGTCTGAAATGGTATAGGGCAGTGGTGGCGAACCTATGGCACGCGGGCCAGAGGCGGCACGCAGATCCCTCTTTGGGGGCATGTGCGTCATGCCCCGGAGATGGCAACCGTCCCTCTTCAGCCAGCCACCCGCCAACTCGCCAAGGTCCCACGTGGCTGGATGCATCCCAGCACCCATGCGCTCGCTGGTCTCTGTGTGCAGGGGCTGATGGTGTCAGGCAGCAGCCGCCCTGGCCCCTGCCTCACCTTGCCCTGTGACAATGGCACCCCCGCCCTGCCTCGCCTTGCCTCGCCTCTCCCCGCAGGATGAGCCTCCTGCCCACCGCCCCACCTGCCAGAGACTCCCTGGATCTCCCCCAATCCTGCCTGGCCCCCACAGGTGTCCCTCCCCATGAGCAACATTGAGGTGATCACGCCCACCTTGGCCACACCCACCCAATCTGCCATGACCACCACAGCCACGCCCACCCAGTGGGCCACGCCCACCTGGCACCCGGCGATAAATAAGTGGGTTTTGGGTTGCAGTTTGGGCACTCGGTCTCTAAAAGGTTCGCCATCACTGGTATACGGTTTCCTGCCTGAGCAGGGGGTTGGACTAGATGACCTCCAAGATCCCTTCCAACTCTGTTATTCGGTTAGTCTGACTGAGGAGAGAGACTTCCACAGGGGTTTTCCTCCCAAGTAAAAATGATGCAAGTGGCATTCACAGCCAAAGCTGGGGTGATTTAAATGGACACATGTGAAGTCATCTGGCACTGTGCATTTTACTGGGAGAGGGAACCAGGCTTTGCTTACAAACAAGGATGAGATTTTTTTTTCGTCGTTGTTTCATGCAGCTTTATCCTAACAACTCACAGCATTTGCCCAATTAACCCACTGTTAAATGAGGAAATTTATGCCCTGCATTAAGCCACAGTGTGATTGGCATGGTTAAGATTCCTTGGGAAATGTAAACCCAACCCAATTTTCTGTAGCCCTGTAGCCATGAGGGCTACAGCAAATTGTATCTTTAGAAGGGGTGAATCCAGTTCTTTGGCTGAAAGTCTGTAGCCTCTGTTTCTTATTTGGAATGACTCACAAAGATGGCCGTGGGTGCTTTGAAATAGGTTAATAACCCAGAAAAAAGTCCTTGATCTCAAATTTTTTTTAAAGGAACACTAATTCTTGCTTCCCGTATGTATAACACAGCATTGGCCACTGTGCATTGTGACTTCACTCAATGAAATATTTTCTGCAAAATGTTAGGGCCCCTGTCCATCAACAGGTTGCCCACCCCTGCCTTGAAGGAAACAGACATTGTAAAGTTGCTCCATCACTTTATGGGTAGTTTACAGACAGAGAAAGCATTGTCTTAACCTCAGATAATCTAATTCAGTGAACCCAGTCTTAGGTGAACAGTATTTATGATGTTTCTATTTCCCAATTCTATCTATTCTGTAACACTCGTGCTGCTTTGGCTAGAGCAGCCTCTTGATTTATAGCATGGACTCTTTATTGCTATGGCTGGCTGAAAAATTCCTTGAGATCCTCTGGAACCTGAGAAGAAAGAAAAGAAAAATCAGGAAGGAAGGAAAAGAGTCACCAGGAATATTATGACCAGGGGACCTTTTGGTAGAACATTCCTTACACAGCTGAAAGGACTTTGTTTGCACCTCCCGTGGATGATG
Organism: Protobothrops mucrosquamatus; assembly: GCF_001527695.2. Taxonomy (NCBI): domain Eukaryota; kingdom Metazoa; phylum Chordata; class Lepidosauria; order Squamata; family Viperidae; genus Protobothrops; species Protobothrops mucrosquamatus. The sequence goes on along the minus strand of NW_015387764.1, from coordinate 30,585 downwards.
AATATCTCCTGGCCAGAGCATGTATTAGCTATGAGAAATGTATGTTAGAATGTTTGGCATTTGAAGGGTTAAGCACTGTCGCCTTAAAAGATGACTTATGGGTAATGTAGTTTTAGCTGTTCAGTGAATCCTATGTTAACAAGTCAGTGGGAGGGGCTACTAAGTTCATCACAGGATATCCTGGCTACGTGCCAGCTTGTAAAAGAAGCCTTTGTGAAGAAAGACACGAGGTGATATGTCCCATAAGAGCCATGAGTTCACCATCAATCTTTCACCCAAAAGAATGGAGAAGGTCATGATATGTTCATCAGAAGAACTCTTCTTGACTGTAAGTTATTGTTTGAAATTCCTGATGAATAAATTATCTAATATTATCACATTCTTTGGCGTTTATCTGATTGAGAAAAACAGATTAAAGCAGAAATCTTGTTTGGACCAAGACAACCTGGAAGACTCTTCTTTGGTCTGAACCACACTTCCTACTTGATATGATATGACATCATAGCAGTCTTCCAATACTTGAAGGGCTATCACAAAGAAGAGGGGGATGACCTATTCTCCAAAGCACCAGAGGCCAGGACAAGAAGCAATGTGTGGAAACTTGTTAAAGGGAGACCCAACCTAGAACTAAAGAGAAATTTCCTGACAGTGAGAACTATTTTCAGTAGAAGGGCTTGCTTCCAGAAGTTATGGGTGCTCCAACACCAGAGGTTTTCAAGAAGAGATTGGACAGCCATTTGTCTGAAATGGTATAGGGTTTCCTGCTTGAGTTGGGGGTTAGACTACAAGATGTCCAAGACCTTCCAACTCTTATTCTGTATTCTGCTTGTCCCAACACGAGAATGATGACCACCTATCATTTGGGGAGGATAGAAATGGATTGTTTCATTCTCAGCTCATCCCTTCTCTGTTGTGGAGGTGACCTCTATCCAAGGTTTCTAGCTAATATTAACCTTGGACTGGTTAACATTGCTTGGTCTATTCACTTCTTGAATAGGTTTCATGTCTACTGAAATGGCCTTTCAAATTTCCATCCTTTCCTCCACTTTGGCCCCATTGATGGCCAAATGTCCTGTCCAGACCAAGGTTAACATCATCTAGAAAACTGGGATGCAGGTCATCTTAACAGTCAAGGGGTTAAGCCATGGGACACAGATGAAGTGTGGAATAATCCTTGATTCATGTTGGGGGAAATGTCATATTCTTTTGCTCACTGGATCTGAAATCTAATGCCCTGTGTGTACAGTATTTGGTTAAGGGTAACTGTGAGAATGTTCTTCTTACATGCCTAGTCATGAGGATCATTCCCTCTAAATCCATGCTACGTGGGACAATTATGGAATTCTTTACCTTGTCTTCATGTTTCTGGAAGAGTTCATATATGTTGCAGGCTTTGGTGATCAAGTCATCTGCATCAAGATCTACAATGCTGTGGCAAAGCTGGTTGGAGAAGACAGGGAACAACATCAGCTATCTCACGCTGCCGTTCATGGTTCAAATTCAATATAGATCAGGGGTGTCAAACTCAATTTCATTGAGGGCCGCATCAGCATTGCAGTTGCTCTCAGGGGGCCGGGTGGGTGTGGCCAGGGTGGGTGCGGCCTACTGGGTGGATGTGGATGGAGTGGGTGTGGCCTACTGGGCCACACCCACTCCATTTATTTTATTTAAAAATAAATAAAAATATTTATTTTTAATTATTTTCTTAAATTTTGTATTGTATTGTATAAATTGTTTTTAAACTGGCTGTAAGCCGCCCTGAGTCCTCCGGGAGAAGGGTGGGGTATAAATATAATAAAATGAAAATGAAATGAAATGGGTGTGGCCAGCTCTACATTGTTCGCGTCAAGGGTGCCTGTGGGGGGCTGGGCAGGAGTGGGACAGATCTGAGGGTCTTTGGCAGAAGGGGGTGGGACCGGGGCAAGCGCCAAGGCATGGTGCATTTCTTCATTCCTCACAAAGGGTGACACCTCCCCAGCATGCACCTAGGGGGCGGGACTGACACAGCAGGGGCTGGTTCCTCGCTGTTTCTAGACGGCCTTGTGGAGCTAAGACTGAATGTGTTTCAGCATAGATGGCCATCACAAAATTGTACATTGGCTCCCAGCCAGCCTGGGCCAGGGCCAAGGCAGCGGGGGCCGTTCCCTCATTGTTTCCAGGATGGCTTCGCGGGCCACATGAAACCACTTCGCGGGCCGCATCCGGCCCCCGGGCCTTGTGTTTGACATGTTGGATATAGATCAATATATAATTGATGGACAAGAACGATGCTGATGGAGTTGGTAATTACTGATTGTATCCAAGTGGTCCTCAACTTACAACCACTCATTTAGCGACCGTTCAAATGGCTACAGAATAAAGTGATTTAGGACCCATCCTCACACGTACAGCTATTACACCTACAAAACCTTTCAAATTTTGAAAAGACCAGTTTTTGTAAACTACAACATGGAATGAGTCTGTGCATTGTATTTTTGACAAGCTAAACTCTAGAAATTTACCGGGTGTAGCTTGTCGTTTTTGCTTTATTGCGGCCTTCATAATTCCCTACAATCCACACTTTTCATAAGTAGCTTTCAGTGGGGCCAATTCAGGGCTATTCACCCTGCGTTTGAATGTTTCTCTCCCTTATTCATCCGACTTACCATTAAAATATCATCTCCCTCCAGATCTTCTCGGAGGATCTGGTCCCTCACAATCTGCAGCATTGTGTAAGCGACAATCACCTGGAAGTTTCTACAGGGATGTCCTATCAGAAACACCTTGAAGTTCAACACAAATTAGAATTAGTAGATAACGTTGGAGGATTCCTTCTCTGATCCAGGATTATCACCTATGCCTCTTTCTATCCCCGCAATCCATTTTAGACCGTGATAAACTGTTGGTGAAATATTTAGGAACTTGACCTCTGAAGGAGGAGGAAAAGGTGGTGGTGGTGGTGGTGGTGGTGGTGGAGGAGGAGGAGGAGGAGGAGGAGGAGGAGGAAGAGGAGGAGGAGGAGGATGGGGATGGAGTCGTTGGTGCTCTCTGAGCTTGGTGGTTTTCTTGCTAATGTTTCATGACCCAAACTAGGAAACATCATCAGTGCAAGAATGGAGTGGGGGAGGAGGAGGAGAAAGAGGCAGAGACAGAGAAAGAGGGAGGGAAGGAGAGAGAGAGAGAGAAAGGAGAGAGACAAAGAGAAAGAAAGACAAAGAGACAGAAAAAGAGAAGATCATCTCGCTGGCATTTCTCTCAGTGCAGCAACTGCAAAAAATAGAGCTGTTGCATCTGCTGCCATTATAACTGCCAGCAAACTCCTGGCATTTGACAACCTTCCTGGCAAGAAGAAGAGGAAGCATGCTGATGCTCAACCTTTGCAAATATTAAATGAAATAAGAAAAGCTAAATATGGTGACAGGATGGGACCAGAGTGGGAACTGTGGCTTGGTTTGGTTGGAAATCTTGCTATGGTCACTGTCCCAATCCTTGTTAAGGACCCCCTCGATAGCCAAAAGAAAAAAAAAAAAAAGAGAGAGAGAGAATGAAAGAATGAAAGAAAGAAAGAAAGAAAGAAGAAAGAAAAAAAGAAAGAAGAAAAAAAAAGAAAGAAAGAAAAAAAGGAAGGAAGAAAGAAAGAAAGAAACAAAGAAGAAAGAAAAAGAAAGAAAGAAGGAAAGAAGGAAAGAAAGAAAGAAAAAGAAAGGAAGGAAGGAAGAAAGAAAGAAAGAAAGAAAGAAAGAAAAAAAGAGGAAGGGAGGGAGGGAGAGAAGGAGAAAGGAAGGAAGGAAGGGAGGGAGGGAGGGAGGAACCGAATTAGCTGCTCTCAGGTGCTGAAATGGCATTAGGCAGGCACTGATGTCAACATCTGGAAACTGCTTGGTGCCTTCATATTTGTCCAGAGAATCAATGAAACACTTGGCAGAGATTCTGTCAATAAAATTTGATTTGGGCTCTGCAGCGAGTGGGTGTTTTGTTTTTCCTCCCCTAAACCAGACAGGCTTTTTAGCGTAGGAATGAGTGCGAGGGATTGCTGTTGTTGTTTTAAGTGAACAACAGTTCTGAAGAGAGATGCTTATTGGTCTTTCGAGTGACACTGGAAAGCACTCTAAACCCAGCTAGGTGGCAAGATACAAAACATTATCGGTCTTCTGAGAATGTGCACCCAGTCCAAGAGGCGAGACTTGAACAGGAATAGAGTGATTCCCCAGAATCCAGTTGCCTTGTGAAGGAACGCAAAGGAAGTTTAGGATCTTCTAAAATGTTGCCTTTTATTCATAAAAGTATCAGCTGGGCATGAAAAAGAGCCTCACAGCAGGAAATCTCCCCCCCCCCCAAAATGCCCCTCATTGGGTTTCTAGGAAGAAACAATCCAATCCTTTGATGTGTTTCCTGGTCCCGCTCCAAAATGTTGTGGTTTGACCCCAGCAGCTGGAATGATCTCATTGCTGGCACTGAAATGCCAAGATCTCTGAACTGCTTTCCTTTTGGAGGTCTCCTCTCTTTTGAGGAGAGTTGGACAGAAGTGGCCTTTTGAAGTTCTCCCAGATGTTTCTGGGCAGAAGACGTGGGGCGAAAGATTTCTGCAAATCAGTTTAGGGAAACAAATCCGTTTCAGGGTGTGTGCTGACTCAGCGGTTTAAAGACACCGAGCGTGTCAGCTGGAAAGTTGACAGCCTGGGTTTGAGACCCACGTGACGGGGTGAGCTCCGGGTTCCTTGCTCCAGCTCCAGCTCAACTAGGAGTTCGAAAGCAGGCAAATGCGAGTAGATAAATAGGTACCACTTCGGTGGGAAAGTAACAGCGTTCCGTGCATCTTTGGCGTGCAGCCGTGCTGACCGTGGAAAAGGTCTTCGGACAACATTGGCTCTCTCGGCCGAGAAGTGGACATGAGCATCGCACCCTAGAGTGGGACATGACTAGAAAGGAAAAATCCTCCCACCAATTCTCAAAGGCAGAATTCCTTGCTTGGGGGTGACAATAACCCCTCTCCTGAACTCTTTCGGGAGAAGGTTCAGAACGAGTGGCTCTATCCATATGTGGTGTTAAAAATCTTGAATGTGGCCCCAGATCTTTTGCAATTTTGTTTTTTTTAAAGTACGAGAAGAATAAAATGTTAAATGCAAGAGAGTAATAATCAGTTGCCCATCTAAGTGGCAGTCTCTAGCTACCATGTTTTCCCAGAAAACAAGACTAGGTCTTATATTAATTTTTGCTCCAAAAGATGCATTAGGGTTATTATTTTCTGGTTAGGGCTTATATTCAGGCAAATACAGTATTAAATGCGTCCATCTGGCTGACAGTCTTAACTGGGGCTTATTTTGGGGTGGGGCTTATATTACGAGCATCCTGAAAAATCATGCTAAGGCTTATTTTCTAGTTGGGTTTTATTTTGGGGGAAACACAGTAGCTTTGACTGATCTCAGAGACCACAGAGACCTGGGTGGGAACCTATCAGGATTTCCTATGAGATGTTTCCTGGGTGGTCACCAGGAGTTGACTTGGATTCAAAGAAGATTTTACTTTTACCATAATGATTTGTATTTTATTTCCTTAGTTTATTGTGGATTCAATTTAGGGGGAAAAAACATCATTTACACTTAGTTTTGTTCTGACTGCTACCGAAAAGGTATTGATTATCGTTTGACATCCAATTTCTTTGCTGGACCCCTAAGCAAGTATCAGGAGATACTTACCTCCCACAGCCTCCAGACATCCTCGAAAGACTTGAAGACACGCTGGAAAAAGAGGCAGAACCAAGGAAACAATGAGGACACCACTTGGCCTTTTGTCTCTGGAAAAAATAAAACACACACACACAGACACACACACACATACAAAAAGGACTAAGGTTTATGTCCTGTGAATCCAGTCTTTCAATACCGAAAGAGTCAGGAAGAAAACATTCTATTCATGCCCTTTTGACTGGACAAAAAAGGAAAGTAAGTGTAATGAACCCTTAAGATTTTGCCAATGTTGTGTTGTGCTGATCTTGGCTTTTTAAAAGTGCTTTTTACAAATTTCTAGAATAAAAGAAAAATATGTTGCATGCATTAAAGCTTCTCTTCGCTTCTCTTCTCTTCTCTTCTCTTCTCTTCTCTTCTCTTCTCTTCTCTTCTCTTCTCTTCTCTTCTCTTCTCTCCTCTCCTCCCCTCTCCTCTCCCCTTTGCCTCCCCTCCCCTCCCCTCCCCTCCTCTCCTCTTCTTTTCCCTTCCCTTCCCTTCCCTTCTGCTCCCTTTCCCCTTTCCCTCCCTCCCTCCTTTCTTTCCTTTCGTGCTCTCCCTCCCCTCCCCTCCCTTCCTCTCCCCTTCCTTTCCCTTCCGCCCCTCAGGATTATACATTTCAGATGGGTAGCCGTATAAATTCTCTAAAGAGTTCATAAATAAATAAACTACATCTCTGCCCAGGAAGTCGCCAGGGGTCTCTGGTCCTCTTCTGGCTTTTACACTTTTGGGCAGGCAAGGAAACAGCATCTGAGCTCACCCAGTCAAGCGTCAAAACTTACCCAGGTGTTTTGCAAAGATTGGATCCATAAATGCAACCAAGGCTTTCAGCATGAGCAGGTTCTTCTGCACCCCAACATTTATGATGCAGCTGTTCTCCTGAGAACCAAAGCAATGGAGGAAAGGGAATTTGATCAAGGGACACAAAGACCTTGGACAACCTAACCCAAACCAAATAATATCTAAGACTACACATGTTTAGATCCTCCCAAATCTATATTACGCAACTGTGTAATTAGCATAAGAGCCAGTCTAGCTAAAAGCCCTGGACTGGGAACCAGGAGAGTGAGACTGGTCCTGTCTCAGACCCAAAACAAGTTGAGTGACCTGGCATCAAGAAAACGAAAAAATATATTATTATCTGGAATGAGATATCAAATAGCTTTTTGGTTTAGAAGCGGCCTTTTTTTTAAGAGCCAGATTTCAGCATTTCTGTTGATTGAAGGGTTGATTATTTGTATGTGACCACCTTATTCTTTTTATGTGGCTGTTATTTGTATCTTGTCAATCCAGAGTTGTTTGATTAAGGTAGGTGGCCCTGATCTGAGTATCTGTTTGGAGGATGGGTTTTAAAGGCAGCCTCATGACTTGAGTAAAACGGAAAGACGGGGTTTTAAATAACAACAATTGCAGCAATAGCAAAGAGAGACCAGCTCACAGTTTTTTGCAGGAAAAACTGAAATAGCCAGTAGATCTCGTGCTCCTCTTCAACAAGCAACCTGAAGAGAAGAAGCATTTCGTGGAAACCTTGTTGGTATTCTGCAAGATGAGAGAGGGGGGGAGGGGGGGAGGGAGAGAGAGAGAGAAAGAAAGAGTGTGAGGGAGAGAAAGAGAGAGAGAGAGAAAGAGAGAGGAGGGAGAAGGAAAGAGTGTGAGGGAGAGATAGAGAGAGAGAAAGAGAGAAAAAAAGAGTGTGAGGGAGAGAAAGAGAGAGAGAGAGAGAGAGAGGGAGGGAGGGAGAAAGAAAGAAAGAAGGAAAGAAAGAAAGCATGTGAGGCAGAGAGAGAGAGAGAAAGAAAAAGTGTGAGGGAAAGAAAGAGAGATAGATGGAGGGAGGTAGAGAAGGAAGGAAGGAATGTGAGGGAGAGAAAGAGAGGGGAGAGAGAGGAAGGGAGAGAGAGAAAGGAAGAGTGTGTGAGAGAAAGGAAGTGTGAGGGAGCGCGAGGGAGAGAAAGAAAGAAGAGAGGGAGGAAGAGAGAGAGATAAAGAAAGAAAGAGTGTGAGGGAGAGAAAGAGAGAGAGGGAGGGAGGGAGGGAGGGAGAAGAGAGAGGGAGGGAGAGAGAGAGAGACGGGAAAGTGATTGAGAAACTTGTCTTCTGAAGAATCTAGCTCTTCATACTTCAAAACTGACGTCTCATTATTTCTACCAGCTTTGGAGAGTCTCTTTTCAGAGATATCCCCTGAATTGCTTTGAGCCTTGGAATTTCTCAGTGGGAACATCCAGAATTTCATTCCTCAGAATTGATAGATGCATCTGTACAAGAGCTTGGCTATGTGGAAAATCTGCTGTTGTGGGAATGTTTCAAAGTTCTCAGAACGGTAGGATTCGCCTCTATCTCCCAGGGCCCTTTAACATTGTTGAGGCATTGATTTTCTGCAACCAGCTGGAAATGGAATCAAAACAGAAGTTTATAGGAAATGATACTTAGAGGGCTGGATAGATGAGAGAAAATCCAGTTGTTGTTGCAGAAATAGACGAGTCTAGTTTTGAAAGGTCTACGTGAGGGACCCTGCAGACAACTTACCCAAACTAAGCCTGATTGGCCAATGGTCTGAGCCTCCCTGAGACAAATTCCCATGCACCAAAAACAATCAAAGGAACAGGATTAG
>NW_015387764.1:17971-21846 GCF_001527695.2 Protobothrops mucrosquamatus | reverse complement strand
TCTTCTTCTTCTTCTTCTTCTTCTTCTTCTTCTTCTTCTTCTTCTTCTTCTTCTTCTTCTTCTTCTTCTTCTTCTTCTTCTTCTTCTTCTTCTTCTTCTTCTTCTTCTTCTTCTTCTTCTTCTTCTTCTTCTTCTTCTTCTTCTTCTCCTTCTCCTCCTCCTCCTCCTCCTCCTCCTCCTCCTCCTCCTCCTCCTCCTCTGGATTGTTGTTGTTGTTTTCCTTCTCTCATTGTTGACTTATTTATGTAGATGGTGCAGTCAGAAGCAGACACTGATTTATTCATAGGCAGATTCTAGCCTGCCTTCAAATCCCTTTGCATTGCTCCAGCCGGGTTATACTTTTTAAAAAATTGGTACGATTGAAAAGGCTTGGAGGACAGACACAAATCGAGTGCAACAGGAAAAGAAGGGGAAGGGGAAGGAAGGAAGGAAGGAAGGAAGGAAGAAGGAAGGAAGGACAGATGATGTCTCATAAAAGGGATTAGGGTTGAAAGTGAATCTCCAGAGGGGAAAAATGAGAAACGGGACTCGCCAAACTGGATAGAATCATTGATGTCTAGAACTGTGTTTTGCACAATAATATGTTTATTTGGCACTTGAATCAAAAGCACCTCGGTGCTTCTGGGTTGAAAGAATTAGCCAGTGATGCTACCACTGCCCTGGGGATGCCCAGTTGGGGGCTCCTTTCATGTGCAGGAGCTGGAGCGAAGGACAAGAGCTCAACCCCACCCAGTGCAGGGTCTCAAACGTGGGCTTGCTAACCTCCTGCCAGGTGTTCCAACGAGTGGAGCCATCGTGCTCCTTATATATTTATTACTTGTATATAAGGGTATCTTTTGGATGAGTGCTAGAGGGCTGGAGACCCAGTTTGATCTAATGGGGAAGGCACCAGGATAGAAAGTGGGAGACTGTGAGTTCTAGTCCCACTTTAGGCCTGGAAGCTAGCTGGGTAACTTTGGGCCAATCATCAGAAGACAGTGAATTCTAGTCCTGCTTTAAGCAGGGAAGGAAACTGAGTGACTATGGGCCGATTACCAGGAGATGGTGAGTTCTAGTCCTGCCTTAGGCATGAAAGCTGACCGGGTGACCTTGAGACAATTCCCCCCCCCTCAGCCCACCCCACCCCACAGGCTTTTTGGTGGGGAAAATAGGATGAGGAAGGTGTGTTGGATATAGTCACCACTTTGAGTTATTTGTAAAAAAACAATAAGTGATGAAAGAAAGAAAGAAAGAAAGAGAAAGAAAGAAAGAAAGAGAAGGAGAAAGAAAGGAAAGAAGGAAGAGGGAAGGAGGGAGGGAGGAAGGAAAGAAAGAAAGACAGAAAGAAAAAGAAAGAAAGAAAAAGAAAGGAAGAAAGAAAGAAGGGAGAAAGAAAAAGAAAGAAAAAGAAAAAAGAAAGGAAGAAAAAAAGAAAAAAGGAGGAAGGGAGTGTGAGAAATAGAAAGAGAGAGAGAGAGAAAGAGAGAGAGGGAGGGAGAGAGAGAAAGAAAGAAAGAAAGAAAGAGAAGGAGAAAGGAGGAAGGGAGGGAGGAAAAAAGAAAGAAAGAAAGAAAGAAAAAGAAAGAAAGATAAAGGAAGAAAGAAAGAAAGGGAGAAAGAAAAAGAAAGAAAGAAAGATAAAGAAAGGAAGAAAGAAAGGGAGAAAGAAAAAGAAAAAAGAAAGGAAGACAGAAAAAAAGAAAAAAGAAAAAAGGAGGGAGGGAGTGTGAGAGAAAGAGAGAAAGAGAGAGAGAGGGAGGGAGGGAGGGAGGGAGAGAGAAAGAAAAAGAGAAGGAGGAAGGAGGAAGGGAGGGAGGGAGGAAGGAAGGAAGGAAAGAAAGATAAAGGAAGAAAGGGAGAAAGAAAAAGAAAGAAAGAAAAAAGAAAGAAAGAAAGAAAGAAAGAAAAGAAGAAAGAAAGAAAAAAGGGAGGGAGGGAAGGAAGGAAGAAAGAAAGAAAGACAACAATTACAAAAGAAGTTCAAAATCCATTCAAGAGAACCCAGAAAGAAATCCCTACTCTCAAGTAAGAGCAACAGGTTATTCTCTCTACGGTGCTCCTTGAATTAAGCACCCCTATTGCTCCTAGCAGAGCTACTGAAGAGCTCATTGGCACCTCTTAATTTAGTAACCCCTCTCAAAGTTAAACAGTCCCTCACTGAAGGCTGAAATTGATTGTTCTGAGGAAGTAAAATAATAATAAAAGAACCAAACAGCAGGGCAATTTAAAGCAAAGCCAAATATTTCAACCTCCGAGTGGAGACGTTGAGAGACACTAAATCCCCAAGTGGGTTGGAAACGGGTAACGCCGAAAAGCGGCTATCTAACATCCTCCTTTTTTTTTCCTCTCCCTATAAAAGTGGGGAAATGATCTCTTTTGATTCCAATTCTGGGGAAGAGAACGGGCAATAAAGGGGAACATTTCCCCAGTATGTGACCTGTTTAAAGAATTCTCCGGCAAGAGAGAATATCTATTATATCTGGAGGGCCTGGCCTGCGTCCCATCTCAGTTGTAAATCTTCCTTGAGTCTGCCTTGCCTTGATNTGAACTGCCCCCAGAGATCAGGGTGATCCCTGATCTCCCTTCCTTCCGCCGCGCCCTTAAGACATGGTTATTCCAGCTTGCGGGACTGGCCTAGGGGAAACTTTTAGAGGGGTTTTAATTACATTTTAATTAGATTAAATTTAAATATTTCCTTTTTAATTAATTTTTAAATTTGTAATGTCATTTGTGTATTTTTACCCGATTGTTAGCCGCCCTGAGTCCGCAAGGAGAAGGGCGGGATATAAATTTAATAAAATAAATAAATAAATAAATAAATTTTTCAAAGACAAAGGCAGAGAGTAAATCCTTAACTCTCTAACTCAGTGTTTTTCAAGTTGAGCAACTTCTAAGACTTCAACGTTACGATGAATGGACTTCAACGCCCAGAATTTCCCAGTCAGCGCCTGAAGTTCAGTCACGTGACCGTGCCAACCTATGAGGGCACAACCATTGTAACTTTGAATCATAAATAGCCCCCCTGATAGGTCCTTGGTAACTTTGAATGGTCACCAACCTGTAGGTGTTTTACTCCATAGTACTGAGTGATTTAATGATTTCTCTCACAGCCCGATAAATGATCTCTGAGGAGATATGGAAAAGTCCATTTTTTTTGTCTCTATCAAGCGTCGGTTCAGATCTTTGCAGCCCAGATCTGCTAGCATTAAAGCTGGCCCCATTTTGTGGTTTAGCAACTGGCAGAGATTGACCCAACAAACGTTGAAGACATCACCTCCATCCTGCTGAAAATATTTAGACCTCAGGTTTTTTTTCTCCTCTCCTCTCCTCTCCTCTCCTCTTACCGGCATTCACGTTGCATACATAATTCAGCAGAAGGATCTTCTCCAGTTGCTTTTTATCAACCAGAGGGTTGCCCTGAGCATCTTTGATGTAAAGTCTTTGAACATCAGACTCTGTGGAGAAAAAAAAAGGAGAATCAGGAGAGCTTGCCAGAAGCAAACCGAGTGTCGAAGGAACGAGGCCTACTAGATCCCCTCCAAGTTTGCCAATTTTCTCCAAGCCAGAACTTGGCGTTCATCCTAGCTGTAATGATTTATGCTCCAGTTGAAGCTGAAAGGTCAGAAAATATGTTCGGTTGCTGACTGTGATCTCGTGGTGTGTGTATCTAAACATCTGATGTCCATTGACATCCCTTCCTTCGTGCAAATTCAGGGCAAAGACCTTTTTATCTGCAGAGCTTTTTGCTCTCCTTATTCCAGGATAAAGTATTTGGTTACTCCGTATAAAATATTCCAGGGTCCTTTTCTGCAATAGATTTGAGAAACTTGGCAAGAAATTCCTCAATGCCACCCCCCTTTTCTCCTCCTCCTCCTCCTCCTCCTCCTCCTCCTCCT
>NW_015387764.1:12191-14858 GCF_001527695.2 Protobothrops mucrosquamatus | reverse complement strand
TATGTCCGTTTCATTGATCTGTAGCCTTAATTTTGCTGTATCGTTTAATATTCTTTTCGTTAGACAGCTGGGAAAAGACAGAAAAGGAGATCTGAATAAAATTATAATAATCCATCATGGCTTTTCTGTCCAACGTGAGAAGATGGATTCTTAGGTGTTTTTCCATTCCGCTCTTTCAAAATTACATCTTAGCTTTTTTCCCCTTCCCTCTCTCTCTCCCCATCTCACCCTCCCTTTTTTCTTTCCTCTCTTTTCTTCTTGTCTTTTTAAACCCTGTCTCTCTCTTTGGGCATTATTGATCTCCTTTTAGAATAATACAACTTTCAAGCTAGGAATTGGTGCTTTGCAAGTATTGGCAACTAAAGCAGCACGTGGGGAGCAGTTTTTAAAGGATGGCTGGGGAACAGTATATAGGAACGATGCTGCAGAATGGATAGATGGTGCCCCCCCAAAATATTTCCCCTGCTACAGATGGGAAGGCCTGGGGGGGGGGAAACAGAAAAATGGGGGGGGAGTGTTTTTTCCCTTTTTTCCCAAAAGCGTTTTAAAAAAATAGAAAAAATCTTGTCTTTTCCCCAATATTTCCAGTTTGTTACCCATCTCTACATTTCCCCTTTTGTTTTTTACTCTTTTAACTGGGATCTTATAGCAAGGAGAAAGATCATTCCAGGCTTGACTTACCAAGCCTGGAATTTCCATTTTAAGTCACGACAGTCGTTAAGTCGAGGCACCCACACGACGGACCTGATTTTATAACTTTATTTTTGCGGCAGTCATTAAGTGAACATCGTAGTTGTTAAGTGAGTCCATTCATTTCTATGAGCGTTGGTTTTTTGTTTTGTTTTTTGCTGAAAGACCTTGAGGGTGGTACCTAAGACTTTGGGGCTGGGGGCCCATCGGTGGCCTTGGTCTTGTTATAGACAGATTTGCCTTTTTGAGATAACAGACATATTCAGCTTCTTTAATAAAAGAAATGAAATATCTACCTCAATCGCCAACTCCCTACAGATACTTAATGAACACCCCCAGCATCTTCTTCTCTTATATTGTTCTTTTCCATCCTAATCATGGAAACGAGTAATAAAAGACAGAAAGAAAGATGCAGTGGTACCTTGGTGCTCAATTGCTTTGAAACCCATCAAATTTGGTAAGCAACATATTTTGACCTGATACTTTTTTTTGTCTTGGTAACTCATCGTTTGTTTGGGACTTGATGCACAAGCTTGAACTTGCCGGTGTTGGCTGCCTTGTGACTCACTACCTTATTCCTTATGGGTAATTTTTTTCCCGGTACTCCTCATTTTTACCAAATTTGTTCAGTACTCCTCGTACTCCCATTAATTGTGCCTCCTGGAACCAATTAATGATGAGTACGGACAGTGCTTTTTTTCTAAAAAAAAAAAAAAAAAGGTGCCGGAACTCACACATGTCATACAACCCGCCTTGCCTACCCTACAAGGTTCCATCCAAAAAAGGTGCCAGAACTCTGTTCTGGGCATTCTATGAGAAAAAAGCCCTGAGTACGGAGATACCGTTGTAGTTGAATGAAAGAAATGTGGCCCAGTAGCTAATTTGATCCCACTAAATGTTCATCCTACAACTATCCCATTTCTGCATTAATTTATGAGTATATTATGGAATAGGCATGTCCCAAAGATGCTTTTTTTCAAAAGGCAAGTGGACTTTGTTTTGCTTCTCCTCCAAGAAGCTTCTTCAGTTCCCCAGATGAGAAGTAAAATGTCTTCAAGGAAAAAACAAAGTCCAGTTGCCTTTTGAAAAAAAGCATTTTTGGGACATGCCTATTCCATAATCTTAATCTCTATATAAATAAAAATGTAAATGTTCATTTGTTCAAAATCTTAAATCTCCGAAAGCTCTTCACCGATTGCTTTGAAATTATGACACAACATTGCATTCGAATACGCACGTGTTTTTATATACCTATATTATATAGATGTCATACCCGTGACAGGTAAAAACATGCTTTTTTTGAAAAACAGCACCATCTGTTGGACGTAAAAGCAACACACGCTTTTACCAGACTGAGCCACAGCAACGCGTGGCTGGGTACAGCTAGTATACTAATATACATTCTAATGACTGAGAATCTCCATAGACATATAGAATAGGGACCAATATTAAGTACATGTTTCTTATTCTTTTTCCCCCTGAAATGTATCTTCTTATAATGAGGTGCATCACCAGTTCTATAGGCATCCTTCTCCTAAGCCAGGCATGTCCAAAGTCCGGCCCGTGGGCCATTTGCGGCCCGCGGCCCGGTTTAATCCGGCCCTCGAACAGCCCTCCCTGCTCTATGTAAATGCGGCCCTCCCACGGCCCTCCGGCAAGTCCCATGAGAGAGAGAGACAGAGACAGAGGCACTTGCACTTGCACTTCTGTCTCTCTCTCTCTCTCTCTCATGGGACTTGCCCCCTCACAGGGCTCCTCATTGGCCCTGCGCCCGGGTTTCCCGCCCCCTGGGAGAAGGGCGGCCAGGAAGTCCCTTTCCCGGGCTGGCCCCGTCCCAGGCGCACGTGGCTGGGGAGCCATGCGGGGAAGCCCCGGGATCCCCGCTGGGAGCAACCCCCCGGAGCCTTTGCTGAGTGGGCCAGCCCTCCCGTAAGCCACAGCCCTGAGAGAGAGCAGCCCCTGCGATGTCCAGCCGGC
>NW_015387764.1:3258-9942 GCF_001527695.2 Protobothrops mucrosquamatus | reverse complement strand
AGACAGTGTCGGTTGGCGACCCCCAGGGGGAGAGCCTTCTCTGTTGGAGCCCCCACCCTCTGGAACGAACTACCCCCAGAGATCCGGGTGATTCCGGATCTCCCCTCCTTCCGCCGCGCCCTCAAGACATGGTTATTTCAGCTGGCAGGACTGGCCTAAGGGGTATTTTAAATTTGGTTTTTTAAATAATTTTTAAAAAAGAAAGGCCTATATTAATATTTTTATTTTAACCACATTTTAAATTTGTATATTGTATTGTTATTCCGTTTTAAACTGGCTGTAAGCCGCCCTGAGTCCACTAGGAGAAGGGCGGGATATAAATGTGATTAATAAATAAATAAATGACAAGGCTGAATAACCGATGAGATAGATGTGGAGAAGCTCAGCAGAACATCTCACTTTCTTCAGCCCTGGCTCTGTCCAAGTATTCGTGTGACACAAGTCTCACAATTCCTACCCTGCGTGGTTGATCCCTGTGCTAGTTGAGAATTCTGCACAAGTCCTCTTAATGGATCTGGAAGTGGCTGAGCTACTACCCACTGCTGAGCACTACCCACACCAGGACTTAATTTACACACCGCCTCATGCTGTCGGTCGTGAGCCTCTCATCGTAGGAACTTTTCCAGGGATAGTAACCCGTGAGGAACTTCCAAGCTTCTGATCTGACAGAAAGATCCAATCCCTACAACAAAAATAACATTCAAAAAGAAATGGAGGGAAACGGTGACCTTCAGGTTGCTTATTCTAGTGTGACCCCAGCCTCTTTCCCAAGCCACCAAAGGTGTGATTGCTACAGAAGGATTTCGAGTAACCATCCTAGATCGTTTTGCTCCAGAATCAACCATCTCATTACCGCCTGCCTTGGAGAAGTCTTCTTTTCTGCACCTTCCAGTTCTGTGTAGACCAGGGGTAGGCAACCTTGGCTCTTTTGTGACTCGTGGACTTCAACTCCCAGAATTCCTGCACCAGCATGGCTCAGCATGGAAACCTCTCCCTTTCCCCTCAGCATGGATGGCTCAGGAATTCTGGGAGTTGAAGTCCACGAGTCATAAAAGAGCCAAGGTTGCCTATCCCTGGTGTAGACCATCCCTTGTTTATGTTTGTGTGTTGGGGATGTGTTCTCCATGACCTCCGGAGCTTCCCATGTGGATTTATTTATCTCCTTGATTTGTGCCCCCAGCAGTCAACCAGATCCTTGCCAATTAATGAATGAAAATATATATACCATAGGAATAAAGCATCAGACTAAAAATAAAATAAGGAAATGCCCAAAATGACATACACACAAACCTGTCAATAACAGCAATCATCATCACAATCTTGATCATGGCTATCATCATCATCAATCATTCCAGAACATCAGAGTCACCTCCATGAAGACACTTTTAGATGTGGTTTGCTGTTGGTTTCTTTTAGGTGACCCAGTCCAGCTTTAAGAAGAGTATAGAACATGGCTTGTACTTGCAATGGTGACCTTTCCTCATGTATCTAGCTGCCTCCTTCCAATCCCTACGTCTGATGTATGGCTGGACATATTGAGCTTTGACAAATCCATTGCCTGGTTCCTGTGTCAGCGCAATTCAAAATACTAAGCCAGAGGTCCCCAACCTTCGGGGCACCAGGGACTGGTTCTGTGGAGAAAGGTTTTTCCATGGACCAGAGGGTGAGTGGTTTTGTGTGATGCCTGCATCCTACGGATGGGGCTTTGCTTGTTTGTGCGGGCCGGTAGCTGGCATGCTATGGCTGGTACTGGTGCACGGACTAAGCAATAAACAGCCAGCATGTAGTTTTAAGGCGTCTCTTTGCTTTGAGGGATCTCGGAGTCCTAGTGGACAATCACTTAAACAGGAACCAGGCAATGGATTTACAGCTGCCAAAAAAGCCAACACAGTGCTAGGCTGCATTAACAGAGGGATAGAATCAAGATCACGTGAAGTATTAAGACCACTTTACAATCCCTTAGTAAGGCCACACTTGGAATCCTGCATCCAGTTTTGGTCACCACAATGTAAAAAAGATGTTGAGACTCTAGAAAGAGTGCAGAGAAGAGCAACAAAGATGATTATGAGACTGGAGGCTAAAGCATATAAGGAACGGCTGCTGGAATTGGGGATGTCTAGTTTAATGAAGAGAAGGACGAGGGGGGACATGATAACAGGGTTCCAATATCTTAGGGGCTGCCCCAAAGAAGAGGGAGTCAAGCTATTCTCCAAAGCACCAGAAGGCAGGACAAGAAGCAACGGATGTAAACCTAGAACTAACTGACAGTTAGAACAATTAACCAGTGGAACAACCTACCTCCAGAAGCGGTGAATGCTCCAACACTGGAAGTTTTTAAGAAGAGACTGGACAGCCATTTGTCCGAAATAATATAGAGTTTCCTGCCTGAGTAGGGGGTTGGACTAGATGACCTCCAAGGTCCCTTCCAATTTTATTATTATTATTATTATTATTATTATTATTATTATTATTATTATTATTATTATTATTATTATTATTATTATTATTAATGCAAGGGGAAGAGATTGCTTTCAAAATTATCTCACCTTCTCTTCCCTTGCGGGATCTATGCTCATTTCTCCAACCTGGTTCCTCCCAGAGATGTGGGGACTACATTTCCCAGAATTCCAACTTTTGTCCATGCAGGCTTAGAATGTTGGGGATTATCCTCAGGATTCTAGGAGTTTTGACAAGCCTGGAGGAGAGCCATGTTTGGGAAGGCGACGATTTGCTCATAACCAGCCTGATGAAAATATCTGGCTTGGTGAAAACTTTCAAAGGATGCTTGGAGGAAGAGAGCAGCCATAGCTAACGTCATGCTTTCTCCAAAAATGGAATTCTACGTGCCAAAGGATAATTAAACCTCAGGAAGCAATCAAGCTATTTTGCCAGGAAAAACAGCGGCCAGCTTAGTGCCAACGGCAATTGCTGTAGGGCTTCCATAAGACAGACAAGAGAACATAGTTGTGGAAGAACTTGGCAATTTTGTTTTCTTCCAACAGAAAATAATAAAAAAAAAAAACACGACTCTAGGATTAAAAGAAACTTGGAGTGTTAGCTGAGTTTATCCAGACTATGAGGGTATAGAGCAGGGGTCTCCAAACTTGGCAACTGTAAGACTTGTGGATTTGACCTCCCAGAATTTCCCAGCCAGCCAAGGACCCCTGGCTTTCTCTCTTCCTCTCCCTCCTTCCCATCAAAAGGGAAGTCTTCTCATTGACCTCTTGGAGTTAGCTGGAAAAGAGGAACCTGACTCCAGGGTGAGATTCAGAATAGCACAGCCTCTTTAAGGAAAAGATGACCCTGAGTGAGCTTAACCTGGAGTCGAAGCATTATGGAGCCAAACTAGGTAACATCATCAGTGCTAGAAGGGAGGGAGTTTTGTGGAGAGGAGGAGGAGGAGGAGGAGGAGGACAATGACTGTGGGGCCCTTGATGCTTTCTTAATTTGGTTGTTTTCTTGCAGGCGTTTCATGAACCAAACTAGGTAACACCACAGTACTGATGTAATGTCTGCAAGAAAACAACCAGGTTCAGAGGCCAAAGGTCCCACAGTCCTCCTCCTCCTCGTCCTCCTCCTCCTCCTCCTCCTCGTCCTCCTCCTCCTCCTTCCCACAAACTCCACTCCCTTCTAGCACTGATGATGTTACCTAGTTTGTGTCATGAAATGTCTGCAAGAAAACAACCAAGCTCAGAGAGAGCCCAGGACTCCATCCCCATCCCCATCCCCATCCCCTTCCTTCTTCTCCTTCTCCTTCTCCTTTTCCTTCTCCTTCTCCTTCTCCTTCTCCTTCTTCTTCTCCTCCTCCTCCTCCTCCTTCTCCTCCCACTCTACTTCCTTCTAGCACTCCTCCTCTTCCTCCTCCTCCTCCTCCTCCTCCTCCTCCTCCTCCTCCTCCCACTCTACTCCCTTCTAGCACTGATGATGTTACCTAGTTTGGGTCATGAAACGTCTGCAAGAAAACAACCGGGTTCAGAGAGCACCAAGGGCGTCTCATAAATTAAGATTGAAGTATATAATACTGCAATTGCAGTTCTCAGCTTTTAATATTTTTCCCACTCTGGACATTTTTCTTAGTATTAAGTCGTTTAATTTGCCTTTGTTTTAGGGTGGTGGGCAGGAGGTGTTCTCGTTTTAGAAAATACTAGAGCTACAATGGCCTGTCTAGGTGTACTGCTTTTTCAAAACATTAATTGGACTGTGAGCCGCATTTTAACTTCTTCCTTTATTTACTTCCTTCTATTAAGGATACTTCTGTATGGCCCTTCAATCATTTCCACAGGCTATTGTCTTGTACAGTATTATTCCCCATCTGTCTAGGCCAGGGGTAGTCAACCTTGGCTCTTTTATGACTGGTGGACTTCAATTCCCAGAATTCCTGAGCCAGCTTAGCTCCACGAGTCATAAAAGAGCCAAGGTTGACTACCCCTGGTCTAGGCAGTGGGTAGCTCTGATGCAAAGAGAAGATAAATGGGATGAAAATGAATTATCTTTGGCAAGGCATAAAAAGCGACTTCTACAATTAAAAATGATCCTGCTCCTTCACATTAAAAGGTGGACAATTAAGCAGCTACTACTATTCTCCCTACCTGAAATTCTGCATTCCCAATAGACCTTGTTTCTCAATCCCTTGGATTCTCCCTGGAAAAGCAAATTCTCCTGACCTCAAATTGGCTGGAGAAATCTACTTGTACCACCGTTGAAAAGAACTCTGGGGAAGGATTTTTTTTTCTCCCCCTCTAAAGTTGCCCAGGCATCTGATCTCCATGGCAACCTCACCTTTCAACAGGAGAAAGATGTTTGGAGAAGGAGAACTATTGTGTTTTGCATGAATTAGGTGTTGGGAGACAGCTGGATCTCTAGTTGATTCTTGGCCCATTGTGTCAGTCAAAAAACTGTGTTTCCTCCGTGCAGAAAAATATGACGAATCCACGAGAAAGGGGACTTTCATATCAGAGTTCCCACCCCAGGAAAACTTCATCTTAAATTAGTTCCTTCAGGTGGAAAACTAGGAATCAAACCACTAAAGCAGAAATCCCACTATCTGATATGCTCCGGGGGGGGGGGGTTGTTATGAACTACAGTCCCCATGTGGCCTGTACAGCAGCCAGACTGCTTGTGGGAACTGACTCTTGAAAAACGCCCCTCTTGGGATAAGGCTGGGGGTCAGGTAAAAAGAGAGCCAATTGTAAAGAAGAGAATCAAGATGGACATTTTATCTTCTTCAGGTCCAACCACCACCACCACGTTCTCTATTGTTCTCCAAGGACACTCACCCTCTCCAAAATTTGGGAGGCCATGTAGTTTCGTGATTTGAGAATCTGTCCGCTCTCGTCGAAATAGCTTTCCCATTCAGCAGCATCGATGGGCAGTTTCTTGATCCCCTGAAACACAACATCGACATATTCCCATGAGGTCAGCAGCGAAAAAAGCACTGATAAAGTGACCCAGAAAAAATGAGAAGCGTGAGGAATTTCATCCTGGATGTTATTATCTGATAAGCTTCCCGGAGTCTTTTTTACATCACATTTATGATGAAACAGTGTAGGATGCCTTGTTGGTTCGTCTACCCCTCAGCTTTGTATGATGGTTCCTTGGAGGAGAGCTAAGCATTTTTTCCCCTCCCTTATTTAGCACACCAAAAGGTTTTTACACAGGCTGGAAGGAGACCTAACGAAGGAATAATTGGGGGGATTTTCACATTATGGAATAATAATAATAATAATAATAATAATAATAATAATAATAATAGTAGTAGTAGTAGTAGTAGTAGTAGTAATAATAATAATAATAATAATAATAATAATAATAATAATAATAATAATAATAATAATAATAATAGAAAGACTGTGGCAAAAGCAAGCAAGAGTAGTACCAATAGTAATAGGTGCCTTGGGTGCAATCCCAAAACAACTGGAGCACCACTTGAACACCATCATCGGCATTGAAAAATTCTCCATTAGTCAATTGCAAAAGGCGGCCTTACTAGGAACTGCTTCCATCCTGCGACAAGATACACAATGTTTATTGCGAGGATCTCTACACTGCAGACAAAGGCCATGGAAGGGAAGAAGAGCCGGGTGTAATAAAAAGGACAGATGTTTGAAGAAGAGATTTCACCTGGGAGATCCACGTGGACATTGTCTGAAACCCATGCAAGATCTTCATAACATGCAGTAGACTATTGGTGTGGAAGAGCCTATGGACATGTAGTCCTCGACTTATAACATTTCATTTAGTGGCTGTTTGAAGTTACAACGGCACTGAAAAAAATCACTTTTGACTATTGGTCACGCTTATGACTACTGCAGCGATCAAAATTCAGATGCTTGTCAACTGACTCATATTTATGACACTTGCAATGTCCCGGGGTCACGTGATCCCCTTTTTGTGACCTTCTGACAATCAAAGTCACTGTGGGGAAGCCAGAGTCACTCAACAACTGGGTTACTTACTTAACCACCGCAATGATTCGTTAACCACTATGGCAAGAAAAGCCGTAAAACGGGGCAAAACCAGCTTCACAAATGCATCATTTAACAATATGAATTTGGGGTGTGTGTGGCGTTTTGGTTGTACGTCGAGGGCTACCTGTTTCTATACACACAGGCCTATACATGTGGCTGCATTGTGCGTGAGCATCAATTGTGGCAAGGTGCGTTTTGACAGCTTTGTCGTGTTTCT
>NW_015387764.1:0-2515 GCF_001527695.2 Protobothrops mucrosquamatus | reverse complement strand
AAATGGACTCCAGAAGATGGCAGAGGACAGGAAGGCCTGGAAGAACATTGTCCATGGGGTTGTTTGTGATTATATTTACTTGTGTTTTCTTTTGTTGCACTTGCATTTTGGTCTGTGACCGCAAATAAAAAATATTATTATTATTGTCCATGGGGTCGCGATGGGTCAGACACGACTTCGCAACTAACAACAACAACAATAACAACAACAAGGATTAAAGACAGCAACTTACTAATAATGTTGAGACAGATGTACTGAATCCTTTGAGTTCCTCTTCCGATGAGGTGGGGCTTTTAAACTTTTCGCTCTCCATCCTCTCCTTCATCTCTCAATGTTTGTCCTCATCCAAGCTTAGCAAGATCTGCATTCGCTTTCTACCTTCAAAGAAGCCAAGCTCTCTTTTTGAGCTTTTCTCCCTCTTTCCATCCAGTAAAATAGCCCATGGATAGATGAGGCGGGGACTTTTTTCTGCTTTTGGAACAAAACTAGGTTTCCATAGCGCTGTGAAGTCAACAGAGGCCTGAGGTCATAATGGAAAAAGCAGGTGGTTGAAGAAAGGATTTGGTGGACCTGGGAGTTCTAGAATCAAGCTGAACTTCAATCTTGAAAACTCACTGGATGGGTTTGCTCAACCTGGCTAGCAAGTCCATTGAAGTCTTAGGGGTTTTTTTTTGAGGGGTCCGTGGTACTCTCTGAGCTTGTTTGTTTTCTTGCAGACCATTACCCAACTAGGTAACATATCAGTGCTAGAAGAGAGTAGGGTAGGAGGAGGAGGAGGAGAGGAGAAGAGGCAGATGATGATGAGGAAGACTGTAGGGTCCTTGGTGCTCTCTGAGCTTGTTTGTTTTCTTGCAGACCATTACCCAACTAGGTAACATATCAGTGCTAGAAGAGAGTAGGGGAGGAGGAGGAGGAGGAGGAGGAGAAGAAAGAGGAGAAGAGGCAGATGAGGAGGAGGAAGACTGTAGGGTCCTTGGTGCTCTCTGAGCTTGCTTTTTCTCTTGCAGACATTTTATTACCCAACTAGGTAACATATCAGNAGAGGCAGATGAGGAGGAGGAAGACTGTAGGGTTCTTGGTGCTCTCTGAGCTTGCTTGTTCTCTTGCAGACATTTTATTACCCAACTAGGTAACATATCAGTGCTAGAAGAGAGTAGGGGAGGAGGAGGAGAAAGAGGAGGGGGAGGCAGAGGAGGGGGAGGCAGAGGAGGAGGAGGAAGACCGTGGGGTCCTTAGTGCTCTCTGAGCTTGCTTGTTTTCTTGCAGATGTTTCATTGCCGAACTAGGTAACATCATCAGTGCTAGAAGGGAGTAGGGGCGGAAGAGGAGGCGGAGGGGGAGGAGGAAGAGGAGGAGGAGGAGGATGACGATGACTGTGGAGTCCTTGGTGCTTCTCTGAGCTTGGTTATCTTCTTGCAGATGTTTCATTACCCAAACTAGATAACATCATCGGGGCTCATTTGTTTATTTGTCACTTAGTGTGCAAACCCAGTGTAAGTCTTCTTAGCCTAAAGTGATTCTTTGCGAGCAAGATTGCCACATCATCTCTTTAGCAAGATGCGTTGAGACAAAGGGGATGGGTTTACAGAAATTTCAACAACTGAATTATTCCCCATTTTAAAGCAATATATCCTTGTTTCTTCAGGGTACAAATGTTCTGATTCTCTTTCTAATAGCTTTCTTGGGCTGTGGAGGGAAACAGATCTTTTAGTGATCACTGCTCAGGAGCTGCTTTTCAGGTCCCAGATCCCTTCTGTAGAAGCAGTGTCATCTAGCAGGTCCTAGGAGAGGTGTCTTCTCTGTTGTGGCCCCTATCCTCTGGAGTAGCTGCCCCTCTGAGGTTTGGTTGGCCTCATCCTGGTTAATCTTTCAGAAACATATGAAGAATGATAGCAGGATTTGGGTTTGGCCAGTCTAGAGAAAAGAAGGAGTAGGGGTGACATTATAGCAGTCTTCCAATATCTCAGGGGCTGCCCCAAAGAAGAGGCAGTCAAGCTATTCTCCAAAGCGCCTGAAGGCAGGACAAGAAGCAACGGGTGGAAACTGACCAAAGAGAGAAGCAACCTGGAACTAAGGAGAAACTTCCTGACAGTTAGAACAATTAACCAGTGGAACAACCTGCCTCCAGAAGCGGTGAATGCTCCAACACTGGAAGTTTTTAAGAAGAGACTGGACAGCCACCTGTTTGAAGTGGTATAGGGTCTCCTGCTTGAGCAGGAGGTTGGACTAGTTGTCCCTTCCATCTCTATTCTTATTCTGATTCTTTCAAGTGCCTGGCCAAGGTTCTAGGAAAGCCTAGCTGAATGGCCAAACGATTGCAAGTATGAGTAACTTAAGTGGCACTGGTTACAGAATGTTCTGTGGTTGAAAGAGTGTTAATTTGGGCATGTGCGTGTGTTATTGTACCACTTCAGTGTATTGTAAGCTACCCAGAATCAACTACATGAGATGAGTGGCTATACACATTGTTTAGATAAATACAAGGTGGAGATTTTGTAACTGGAGATGCTTGCAG
>NW_015387763.1:340042-347344 GCF_001527695.2 Protobothrops mucrosquamatus | reverse complement strand
TCCTTCCTTCCTTCCTTCCTTCCTTCCTTCCTTCCTTCCTTCCTTCCTTCCTTCCTTCCTTCCTTCCTTCCTCTCACTATCATCTCTGTCTCTCCCTCTCCCTTTCTCTGTCATCTGTCAACATTTTTAACATGGCGGTATGTCAAATGAAGAGTGCATGTAAAACAGTGTTTCTCAACTGTGACAGTTTGAAGAGATGTGAATTTCCCCAGCCAGTCTTGAAGTCCACGCCTCTTCAAGTTGGCAAGGTTGAGAAACACTGGTGTAAAAGAAATTGAAGAACTTGAAGGCAAATGAGGTCCAGGCAGAAGAAGAACATCGTGGCTTCAAAATCTAAGGGACTGGTTTGAACAAAACTCAGCAGCACATTTTCGTGCGGCTGCTGATAAAAACAGGGTCGCCAACATGATAGCCAACGTCCGATAACGGATATGGCACAAGAAGAAGAAGGTGTAAAAGAAGCAGGGATGGCAAGGACAGGTGGATGAGGTGGAATGGACAAAATTCACAGCAAGGTCAACGTTCATCACCCCCGGCTATCCTCATGATTGAAGTGCCCCCTAACCCAAAGCAGAGATTGTACAAGATCGTGGCATTACCTTGAAAATTGTCAAACTGTTAAGTAGGACAAGAGTATCACTTCTCCTTTTTTTAAAAAAAGTTTCTGTGACTCTACCGAAGAATAAATACCAACGTTTTTCAACCTTGGCCACTTAAAAGATGTGTGGATTTCAACTCCCAGAATTCCCTAGCCAGCAGCTGATTGGAGAGGGGAGAACTTTGAGTTAACTCAGTGACAGTTAAACTGCAGAGTAGCTGGAGAGAACGGTTGGACTAAGACAGTGCTAAAGTGAGAGTAGCTGCTGACCACATTTACAACAGAGCAGAATTCCCCAACTTTTGCGGCTTTGTGGGCCTGCAGGGGAGGGGAGAGAGGAGGGCTCTGTGTGAGTGGCTGGCATGTGCACATACATGTGCAGCTCCGTTTGCGCCAGTGGCTTCTGTGTCCAGTTCTGAACGGCTCACATCTGGTAGTGGGCTGCGGCCTGGAGGTTGGGGACCCCTGTTATAGAGGTAGGCATCCTGGTGCCCATCCAGTGTTGTGGACCCATGGAATCTGGGTTGCCAGCTTGTGTTTTTAAGCACACTTGCAATAATGGGATCTGTCTGTTACCTGGAGATTTAGGTTTCTTTACTGAGCTTTTTAAAAATGCTAATGCATTTTAACAGGGCTTGTTGTTGTTGTTAGTTGCGAAGTCATGTCGCTACCCCATGGACAATGTTCCTCCAGGCTTTCCTGTCCTCTACCATCTTCCGGAGTCCATTTAAGCTCACGCCTGCTGCTTCAGTGACTCCATCCAACCACCTCGTTCTCTGTTGTCCCCTTCTTCTATTGCCCTCCATCTTTCCCAGCATCAGGCTCTTCTCCAGTGAGTCCTTCCTTCTCATTAGGTGGCCAAAGTACTTGAGTTTCAACTTCAGGATCTGGCCTTCTAAAGAGCAGTCAGGGTTGATCTCTAGGACTGACCAGTTTGATCGCCTTGCAGTCCAGGGGACTCGCAGGAGTCTTCTCCAGCACCAGAGTTCAAAGGCCTCAATTCTTTGGCGCTCAGCCTTTCTTATGGTCCAACTTTCACAGCCATACATTGCAACTGGGAAAACCATGGCCTTGACTATATGTACTTGTGTTGCCAAGGTGATGTCTCTGCTTTTTAGTATGCTGTCTAGATTTGCCATAGCTTTCCTCCCCAGGAGCAGCGTCTTTTAATTTCTTGGCTGCAGTCCCCATCTGCAGTGATCTTGGAGCCCAGGAAGATAAAATCTGTCACTACCTCCATTTCTTCCCCATTTGCCAGGAATTGAGAGGGCTGGATGCCATGATGTTGGTTTTCTTAATGTTGAGTTTCAATTTAATAGGGCTAAATTGCCTTTTTGGAAATGTTTTGCCTCTTTGAAATTGTCATAATGTTATAACTTTAAATTTCTGATCCTGAATTAATTTTAATGTTTTAATGTTCATTTCATATACTGTTTTATAGGCTGATATTATACTGTACGCTGCTCAGAGCCACTCCTTGAGGGAGGTGGATAGTTTAGAAATCACAAAATATAAATAATGGTTATACTAGCATTTTAAAAGATTTGACCTCCCCTTAATAAATGCTTTTTTGCTTTGCCTGAATTACTTGGCGATTCGTATTTTTCAGATGGCCAAAGAAGCCCCTTTGCAAATTCAGAGGTGAAGTTCTTCTAAGCTCCACGCCCACCTCAGGGTAACTGAGTTTGGACCCAACAAAGCTGACATTGGATTCTGAGTGTGGGGTGGAGCAGGAAGGAGGTTAAAGTTACATTTGACTTTGTGTAAAGTATCAGAACATAAATATCCTTATCCCCCTCCTTTTTTAAAAAAGGGATATTTTTTATTTTTTTTATTTAAATTATTTTCAGGTTCTTGAGGACAGTGAGAGAAGAATATTTGCCCAAGGCACCTATTTCATCATGCAAATTCTTCTGGGATATTTCCTCTTCTCTGTGCTTCTAAGAACAGGTAAGGAGTCAATGAGTCACACCCCTCTCCATTCCTGGGATTTCCCCCCCCCCTTTCCTTTACTACGTGCATTTCCAAAACTTATTCGCGTTCATTACATTGGAAGCAATGTGGGTAGAAAAAAGCAGATAAATCTCTGTCTGATTCACTTACAAGGTCCCATTTCTGTTAGCAAGCTTGTGGTCTTCGGCTGGTTTTCTCTGGTTCACAGTCTACGCTGTGTTTTTCTCTTCCAGGTGCAACTTTCCAATGTAAAAGGTGTCGAGTGGATGCTGCAACCTGCACAGCCTCATTACAGAACTGTAACGCAGGTGAAAATTCCTGCGTGAAGAGGCTGAGCCAAGACGTCACAGGTGGGTGAGGACCACTGTTAACTTGACAGTGGCCATGGAGATGATCAAAAACATTCTCATTGCATTGGGTTGACCAAAGGTAGATGTCCAGAAAACATTCATGGTCATTTTAGCTATGTTTCTGTTCATGGGGCTCTTACAATAAATTATTGCTCAGATTTAAGATTGTATATTGAAGATGTTAATTAAGATTGAACAGCCAGTTTGGTGTAGTGGTTAAGGCATCTGTTCTGTCCCAGCCTACGTGAGTCCTGGTTATGCTCACAAGGAGAAACCCCTCTTCCAAGAAACAGGCAGGAACCACCAGAAAAAAACCAACCCCTTTTGTTCTCACTGACCTGAGTCAATGTCCAAGGCAAACAAACACAGTCCATGGAAACTCGATCCTCAACACGAACGGTTGCCACGGCAACCAGCAGCTCCCACACCTTCCC
Organism: Protobothrops mucrosquamatus; assembly: GCF_001527695.2. Lineage (NCBI taxonomy): Eukaryota > Metazoa > Chordata > Lepidosauria > Squamata > Viperidae > Protobothrops > Protobothrops mucrosquamatus. Next base: position 344,009 of record NW_015387763.1, on the reverse strand, counting down.
TTTTATAATTCAGCCAAGGCGTGGCTTCCTAATGCCTTCTCCTTTGCCTTTGGAGCCACCCCATTGCATTCCTCTGTCCTACTCGCTTCTCTTGCTCCAAAGCTGGAAGCTTTTAAGAAGAGATTGGACAGTCATTTGTCCAGAATGGTATAGGATCTCCTGCCTGAGCAAAGGGTTGGATTACAAGACCTCCAGGGTCCTTCCCAACTAACTGTATTATTCTATGTTCTAAAAGCGTGGCTCTCCATATCCCTTCACCCCATCACAGTCATGAGAGCAAATGCAGAATAAAGAGAATGACCTTGATGGAGACAACAATGATATAATAATAATAATAATAATAATAATAATAATAATAATAATAATAATAATAATAATAATAATAATAATAATAATAATAATAATAATAAAGTTAGAAGGGATCTTGGAGGTCATCTAGTCCACCCCCCCTGCTCAGGCAGGAAACCCTATACCATTTCGGACAAATGGCTATCCAGTCTCTTCTTAAAAACTTCCAGTGTTGGAGCATTCACCGCTTCTGGAGGCAAGTTGTTCCACTGGTTAATTGTTCTAACTGTCAGGAAGTTTCTCCTTAGTTCTAGGTTTCTTCTCTCCTTGGTTAGTTTCCATCCGTTGCTCCAGGCACTTTGGAGAATAGCTTGACTCCCTCTTCTTTGGGGCAGCCCCTGAGTTATTGGAACACTGCTATCATGTCCCCCCTCGTCCTTCTCTTCATTAAACTAGACTTACCCAATTCCAGCAACTGTTTCTTCGTCACCCAGCTAGCGAAAAGGGAAACATTGCCTGAATCCACATAAGATTATGAAAAGATCTCAAACAGACACTCCTCTAATTCAGTGAATATAACAGAGATGTCTTAGCTTGCCAATGAACCTGGAGGAGGATGGGCGAATTAGAATGCAAGCTACAAAGATAAAGAAGAGAGTCCCTGAGAATCAAGGACGGTTCACTAGGTGCCTGGTTCGACTCAGAGACATTTTCTCATAACAATAGAATTGCACCTAATTGGGCAATGTGACCCACCCATGAATGGGAGGGGAAACTTTATTCTTTTACCATAGGGGTTTGGGCTGGGATTGGCCAGAGTTGGTTTTGCTTTCATAGGTGCCAAAATGATGTACTCAATAAAATTTTACATGAAGAGATTGGAATGTCTCGGAGTTTTTTGCTGGCTTGGGTTCGTCAGTCGAAACTTTGACAAGAGGCAGGAGAGAAACGCAAACCGACTTGTACAAAAATGTCATTACAGTCAATCTAAATAAAAGTATAATGTTTAATCTTGCACGGTGTCTGTTTCTTGGTCCAGTCACTCTTTGCAGGGCTGACACTCACCTCAATGCGCTCTCCTTCCATTTTTGCAGGTGAAAAAACACAAACCAAGGTAGCGATGGCTTGCATAGAGGCTTCCCAATGCACGAAACAGTTTATCGAGCTGTCTTATGAAAAAGGAGTTTACGCAAGAGTACAGTATGATTGTTGCAACACTGACGGCTGCACCCCTCCCACCACAATAAGTAGGTCTTCTCCTTTTTTGCCCATGGGTCAACTTTGGCTATGCTCTCAGAGAGTGGGATGTGGATCTGGAATAGAATTGTTAAACTTCTTGGCCAGGATTACAGGGAATCCTCAACTTAAAGACTGCAAATTGAGCGCAACATTTCTGTTGCTAAGTGAGACACTTGTTAAGTGACCTTTGCTCTGTTTTACGACCTTTCTTGCTCTAGTAGTTAAGTGAATCACTGAGGTTGTTAAGTTTGTAACAGGGTGGTTAAATGAATCTGGCTTCCCCATTGACTTTGCTTGTCAGAAGGTTGCAAAAGGGGATCACATAGCAATGGCAATAGGCAATACCGCTTCATAGGGCAATACCGCTTCATAGGGCTTCACAGCCCTGTCTAAGCGGTTTACAGAGTCAGCCTATGGACCCCAACAATCTGGGTCCTCATTTTACCCACCTCGGAAGGATAGAAGGCTGAGTCAACCTTGAGCCGGTTGGGATCGAACTCCTAACAGTGAGCTGAGTTAGCCTGCAATACTGCATTCTAACCACTGAGCCACGATAGCTTCCTTCCTTCTCCTTGTTTCCCTTCCTTCCTTCTCATTTCCTTCCTTCCTTCCTTCTTCTTGTTTCCCTTCCTTCTCATTTTCTTTCCTTCTCCTTGTTTCCCTTCCTTCTCATTTCCTCTCCTTCCTTCCTTCCTTCCTTCATTCCCTTCCTTCCTTCCTTCCTTCCTTCCTTCCTTCCTTCCTTCCTTCCTTCCTTCCTTCCTTCCTTCCCTTCCCTTCCCTTCCCTTCCCTTCCCTTCCCTTCCCTTCACAGTCCTCTCTAAGCAATTTACAGAGTCAGCCTGTTGCCCCCAACAATCTGGGTCCTCATTTTACCCACCTCGGAAGGATGGAAGGCTGAGTCAACCTTGAGCCGGTGAGGATCGAACTCCTGGCAGTGAGCAGAGTCAGCCTGCAATACTGCATTCTAACCACTGTGTCACCACAGCTCACAAGACACCGGGTTAATGCAACCCACTTAAATATGAACTAGTTGCCAAGCATCCAAATTTTGATCATGTGATCGTGGGGATGCTACAATAGTCATATGTGTGGAAAACAGTCATAAGTCACTTTTTTCAGTGACATAACTTTGATCGGTCACTAAATGTTGTCAGTCGAGGTCTACCTGTATTGGCGTAATGCACCTGCAGCCAAGAAATTAAAGGGTGATGAATGCAGGCATCTGTGATGTGGGGTGAGGGTTGGGTCAAAACATGTATGGAACCCTGTGATCTGGGAAGGAAAAGTCCATTTCCAAACTATTGCAGAACAAGAAAGGCGAATAGTTTCTAAAAATATCAACTACTCAGTGGCTTGCATCTTCTCCATTAAACCAGGGTTTGGTTAGAAACAAGATCAAGGCAATTGGGAAGCTCTGCCTTCCTTGAGGCAAAATGGGAGCTAAGGACCACATACTGCAGGGGTGTCAAACTCACAATGTCACGTGACGTGTCGCAACGTAGTGTGACTTTTTTTTTGCCATCACCAGCAATGGGGTGGGCGCAGTTTTGCCATGACGCATCCAGCCCGCGGGCCGGCAGTTTGACACCCCTGACATACAGTGTCTAGTTTCCAAGTTTCTGTAATCCATACTTTTGATGTAATAAAAATGCCTGGCCCAAATCTGCTGGTGTAAGGGGCTTGACTGGTGGGCAACATCACTCTGCAACTCCAAAAGCATGGATCCTGCAAGAAGACACACATTTAGCATTGTGTGCCCTTGTGGTTAAGAATAAGTGTCTGTAGCGTTGAATACCCCTGTTTTATTAGTAGTTTGCCTTTCATAGGAGACAACACCTGGGTAACTTCATTTGGGTCCGAAGCTAAGCATAGTTGGGCCTGGTTAAGATTTGGATGGGACTAATTATTGGGAAGTTTTTTTAAAATAAAAATAAAAATAAAAAAATAGATGGTTTGCTGTTGCCATCTTCTTGGATCTGTTTTGGCTTCCAAAAAGTCAATTCTATAATCCTGGGATTTCCTGGCAGTTTCTCGTCCAAATTTCGTTTCCGGTCCCAAACATGATTTGACCAGATAGTCATTCATATGAAGTCTCTGAATGGCATAGCTATTTGTGTGTCTGTAGTAGCTTGTCTGTAGTAACCTATCTCAGCTTCCTGCCTCTGTTTCATTTTGCAGTGCCTGCATTAAACACCACCGTCAATAAGAAATATTGTCCAGTCTGCTCTTTAGAGACAGGTACCTGTTCAGGTGATGTTACTCTGGAATGTACTGGATCTGCAACACATTGTTTTGCATCTTCCATTCTTAAAGGTATTTATAATTCTGATGGGAAAAACCCTCTCCTCTGCTCTGAGGTTATTGTTGGTCTTAACCACAAAGACTGGGAATCATCAGAGCTCAGAACTAAGTAAATCATGGTGTTGATTAGGACAGG
>NW_015387763.1:316099-339136 GCF_001527695.2 Protobothrops mucrosquamatus | reverse complement strand
TTTAGTTTGGCGCTCCCATTTCCCCAGTTTTGGCCATTTGGAGATATTTTGATTTTCTTTTTATTTTGAGCAAGTCAAAGAAACGTGAGATTGAAACAAGATCTGGCATCGATTTACGGAAGTTGGATGTTAAGGCTTCAATAAATGTTGACACAATACTCACATCCGTGCAGCTTTCAAATGGCGTGGAAAATATTTCATTCACGCCCTCCCTCCCCTTTGTTTGATTGTCTCCCCAGCCTGCCAAATGTTTAGTATCAGGGGTAGTCAACCTTGGCTCTTTTATGACTCGTGGACTTCAACTCCTAGAATTCCTGAGCCAGCCATGCTGAGGGGAAAGGGGGAGGTTTCCATGCTGAGCCCTGCTGGCTCAGGAATTCTAGGAGTTGAAGTCCACGAGTCATAAAAGAGCCAAGGTTGACTACCCCTGGTTTAGATTGTGTGTCTCTGTTCTGCAGTCTACCTGGCCTCTCAGTACAGTGGAGGCTCGTGGTAGAAATTCAAGCTTCATTTCAAGGCTGAAGGCCCATTTGTCGCAAGTATCACAGTAATCCATCTAGGTGTCCTACTGAGACAGTTTCACCTCTTATCTCCAGTCAGCTACGTAAGTCTTTCGTTCAGGGCCTTTGGATGAGAAGCATCAGAAGGCGCCCGCTGCTGAATTCCAAGCTGCATCTTATGCTAAAAGGAAGAAAATCTTTTGAATTTTTTCTCCCTGGACTTTGGTTTCAGCTCTTTCCCATCAGTTAAAGTTGCAAACTTCTGGCTTCCAGCCCAGACAAAGCTTTGAGAAGTTAAATGTATACAAAAATCAAATACAGATAGGCTGCTTATTTTGTCCATTGTTATGTTTGAATAAAAGGTAATGTTTGGGTCAGTTAAATGGGTAACGATGTATTTTTGGTGACCAGGGGATTTTAACTCTTTTTCTCTTTTTTTTTTACCTTGTTCCCCCTATATTGACGATGTTACCCGCTCACCTCAATTGCCAGAACAATATGGCCGACTTAGTTTTCAGTTCCTGCCCATTCCTCACAGTACAGGTGGTCCTTGACTTACGGCAGTTCATTTAGTGACTGTTTGAAGTTACCACAGCACTGAAAAAAAGGGACTTAGGATTGTTTTTCACAGGTGTGACCGCTGCAGCGTCCTCATGGTCACGTGGATCAAAATTCATATGCTTGGCACCTGGTTCATATTTATGGCAGTTTGGGGGTCCCGGCGTCATGGGATCCCCTTTTGGGACCTCCTGACAAGAAAAGTCAATGGGGAAAGCAGATTCACTTAACAGCCGTGCTACTAACTTAACAACTTCAGTGATCCACTTAACAACTGTAGCAAGAAAGGTCATAAAACGGAGCAAAATTCAGTTAACAACTGTCTTGTTTAGCGACAGATATTTTGGACTCAATTGTGGTTCAAGGACCACCTGTGATGGCAGTTAGAAACGCCTAAGCTAGGTGTTCATACATTGTTCCCCCAACACAGGTCCCTTCAAACTTGGCCCTTTTATGACTTATGGACTTCAACTCTCAGAATTCCTCAGCCAGCATTGCTGGCTGAGGAATTCTGGGAGCTGAAGTCCATAAGTCATAAAAGGGCCAAGTTTGAAGACTGCTGCCCCAACAGAATGGGGTTTTAAAAACATATGAGAAAGAGGAGTGTAAGACTGAAGACAGAGAGAGCCATATGTTCAAACGCAACACAAGGCCCACACAGGAGGAGGACTTTTTGCAAGAAAGAGGAGGTCTGTCTTGCAAAAGAGAGCTCAGATTGAGTAAAATCTCTTCCCTCTAATAGCTTCCTCCGGGTTCCAGCACAAGGAACCCAATCCTTGTGGAGGATTGGATGGAGGTCATTTCGCTTTAAGAAAAAACAGAATCTTAGCATCTGGGATGGCAGTTAATGGAAGTGGGAGCCTAAACCAATGCAATTAATTTAGGTTCATTTCACTGCTGGCAAAAGCGAACAATTACACGAATTTTTCCTGTCTCTCTCTCAATCTAGAACTCTTTTGGTAAGGTATAAAATCATCCAGACCTTGGATCTAGACCCTGGTTTCCAATAGGGACCTGAGAAAGCGTCCATTCAATTCAACACAGTCTAAACTCCTGGCGTGAATTTCATCCACCTTAGGTGTTAAAGATGTTTGGGTATCTTTGGGCCAGCCCCCCCTCTCCCCCCCTTCTCTCCCTCTCTCCCCAATTTACCTCACAGGATTGTTGTGGGAAAAACAGGAGGAGGAAGGAATATTAGGTATGTTCAGGCCTTGACTTATTGATAAAAAAAATGAAAGGCGGGATAAAAAAGGTTTTTTTAAGGATCTAGTGCAGGGGAGGGGGGCAAACTGCCGGCCTGTGGGCCAGTTGCATCACAATGAAACCATGCCGGCAATGGGGAAAAAGCTCCGATATGTTGCGCGACATCATGTGACGTCACGAGTTTGACATGTCTGATCTAATGTTTACCATAACAGACAAGAATTGTAAAGCTCTCTCAGTTAACGCAGGTGGCTACTCTAATAGGAAAAAGACATTGTTCCAAGTTATATCAGGTCATTTAAGCACAAGGGGACTTAGCAGGCCAGAATATAATGTTTGTCAGTTTGGTGTAGTTGTTAAGGAGGCTAGGAATCAGGAGATTCTGAGTTCCAGTCCTGCTTTAGACACAAAGCCGATTACTTTCGCTCAGCCCTAGCCAGGATACAATGGCCATCCACCTCTGAAATCTGGCCAAGAAAACTGCAGGGACTGATGCAAGGAGTTGTCAGGAGGCAACCTGACTTGAAAGCACACACACATACCAAACCTTAGAGAGGCATAATGTAAAAAAGATGTTGAGATTCTAGAAAGAGTACAGAGAAGAGCAACAAAGATGATCAGGGGACTGGAGGCCAAAGCATATAAGGAAAGGCTGCTGGAATTGGGTATGTCTAGTTTAACGAAGAGAAGGAAGACGGGGGACATGATAGCAGTGTCCCAATATCTCAGGGGCTGCCCCAAAGAAGAGGGAGTCAAGCTATTTTCCAAGGCGCCTGAAGGCAGGACAAGAAGCAACGGGTGGAAACTGATCAAGGAGAGAAGCAACCTAGAACTAAGGAGAAACTCCCTGACAGCTAGAACAATTAACCAGTGGAACAACTTGCCTCCAGAAGCTGTGAATGCTCCAACACTGGAGGTTTTTAAGAAGAGACTGTACAGTCATTTGTCCAAAATGGTATAGGGTTTCCTGCCTGAGCAGGGGGTTGGACTAGATGACCTCCAAGGTCCCTTCCAACTTTATTATTATTATTATAACCAAGAGACTTCATTTCTCAAACTTCATACAAAACATATTTGCTTTGAGGTGAGAGACAAGGACAGTAATGCTTGCATTGTAGGACTCACGGATAGTGTGAAGATTGAAGTGTCAACGCTGCAAATACTGTATATTGTACCTAACTTTGTTTAGAAGCACAGATATCCATTTCAAGCCATAGCTGTGTAACATCACTTGGCCCTGGCAAATATCCATCATCGGACTGGCTCCATTTCACATTCCTCCTCAAGAGGAAGACAATTTCAGTACTTATTTGGTTGTTTGGAGCTGAAGGCCATCCTGCTTCAAATCTGTTACATGGTTTCTCGTGGTTCCCCAGTTCTGCAGATCTGCTGAAGTTTTTCAGACAATGCCTCAGTACAAAGGCACATTTCCCTGAGCACCTGCAGTTGGTTCTCCAATTTTTATTTTTATTTTTTTGCCCACTGTACCCTGATGTTGCAAACCAATCTCCTTCGGATAATGCAGAGTTTGCATTACATTTTTAAGAGCATTTCCCTTGTTTTTGCAGTTTGCCTTTATTGAGGCATTCATGGGGGGGGGAGGGGAGTATGTCAAGTAAAGAAGATGGCCAGAATCATCTGATTGAAGCTTCATCCCATTTCTATCATTTACCACCCCCTGGGAAAAGAAAGGAAAGAAGGAAAGAAAGAGAAAGAAAGAAAGAAAGAAAGAAAGAAAGAAAGAAAGAAAGAAAGAAAGAAAGAAAGAAAGAAAGCAATAGCACTTAGACTTATATACTGCTTCACAGTGCTTTACAGCCCTCTCTAAGCGGCTTACAGAGTCAGCCTATTTGTCCCCAGCAATCTGGGTCCTCATTTTACCGACCTCGGAAGGATGGAAGACTGAATCAACCTTGAGCCAGTCAGGATCGAACTGCTGGCAGTGGGCAGAATTAGCCTGCAATACTGCATTCTAACCACTGTGCCACCAAGAAAAAAAGAAAGAAGAAAAAAAGAAAAAGAAAGAAAGAAAGAAAGAAAGAAAGAAAGAAAGAAAGAAAGAAAGAGGGAGGGAGGGGGGGGGAGGAAGGAAGGAAGGAAGGACAGGGCTTCTCTCTTTTGTTCACATCTTCTCTGCCTCTCCCACATTTGAATAAAAGCTAGCTGTTTTGCTTTGAAAACGAGAAGTTAGATAGAGGTACCCCTTGGCTTCCAACCATTTGTTTAGTGACCATTTAAAGTTATAACGGCACTGAAAAAAAGTGACTTACGGCTAGTCCTCGCACTTACCCCCACTGCAGCATCCCCGTAATCATGTGCTCGCAATTCAGGCGCTTTGCAACAGGCATGTATTTATGACGGTTCCAGCATCCCAGGGTCGTGTGATTGCAACAGGCATGTATTTATGACAGTTCCAGCATCCCGGGGTCGTGTGATTGTGAACTTCCCAACTGGCTTTCAGCAAACAAAATCAACAAGGGAAGATGGATTCAGTTAATGATTGCCGCGATTTGTTCAGCACCCATGACAAAACAGGGTCCTAAAATCAGGCATGACTTGCTCAACATTCTTCTTGTTTAGCAGTGCAAATTCTGGCTCCAAATGCAGACACAGAATGAATTTCTCCCTCAGGTCCATGATAAATTACCGGGTTATTCAAGAGTTCCTGTAGTAACTCCTTCACCTTTTTTTTTTCCTTTGCTCTTCAAGATTCCTTTCCTTTGGAGAGTTTACCACAAGGCAGAAAAGGTTTCTGGACGAATACACGCGTGTGTGGAATCACCCAAACCATGCAATTTCTGCTGCAAATCTTCTTGTTGTTTGAATTTCTAAAGACAGGTAAGGGAGCATCAGAGGAGCAGGGGAGATTTGTTGCACTGAAGAGAGGTGGGTGGGAGGCCTCGTTTTAGAAGAGAGAAGAAAATGGGATACTTAAAAGAATGGGCAAGGGGGGGGGGTTGCCATTGAAAATCACCTGTAGGAGGTCACATATCAATAGTAGATGTAATAATAATAATAATAATAATAATAATAATAATAATAATAATAATAATAATAATAATAATAATAGTGACAAGGTAGCAACAATGGTGCACTGGAAGATCTGCAAGAAATATCATTTGCCTGTAAGCAAGAACTGGTGGGATCATAAAATAGAGAAAGTCATAGAAAACGATAAAGTTAAACTGCTCTGGGACTTCAGAATTCAAACAGACAAGCACCTGCAACATAACACCCCAGACTTAACAATTGTTGATAAGAAAGACAAAAAAGTCTGGAGAGTGGACGCGGCAGTGCCTGGAGACAGCAGAATAGACGAGAAAGAACTGGAGAAGATAACAAAATACAAAGACCTACAAATAGAAATAGAAAGACTGTGGCAATAGCAAGCAAGGGTAGTACCAATAGTAAGAGGTGCCTTGGGTGCAATCCCAAAACAACTGGAGCTCCATTTGAACACCATTGGCATTGACAAATTCACTATTAGTCAATTGCAAAAGGCGGCCTTTCTGGGAACTGCTTCCATCCTGCGACGATATCTGTAATACCATCTGCCTATCCCAGGTCCTTGGTAAGGACTCGATAGGTAGACAAAAATGCCAAATCCAGTCTGAACATCTGGCTGACTGTGCTATGATTAATAATAATAATAATAATAATAATAATAATAATAATAATAATAATAATAATAATAATAATAATAATAATAATAAAAAGTTGGAAGGGACCTTGGAGGTCATCTAGTCCAGGGCTTTTCAACCTTTTCACCCGTTGTACCACTTTTAGGATATGGCAACATCCAAGTACCACCAGTCGCCTAGCAAGGTGTCAAAAACTTGATAACCCCCCCCCAAAAAAGGAAAAAAGTGATAAAATACAGGTAGTCCTCGACTTACAACAGTTTGCTTAGTGACTGTTTGAAGTTACAATGTCACTGAAAAAAGTGCCCCCCCCAAGCCACAGCCGAGCAAGACACCTTCCTGCCCAGCTGGCCGCGCTCTTCCTCCTGTTTGAGGTTTTCATTGTTGTGAGCATTTCTGTTGAGGATTGGCAGTGGGGGTGGGGTGGGGGGTGTTTGCTTTTTATCCCCCCCGTCTGCTGGGTGGTTGCAGCAGGTTTTGGTCACTTCACATGACCCTGGGACACTGTGACCATCATAAATATGAATCAGTTGCCAAGCATCTGAATGTAAATCACAAGACCCTGGAGATGCTGCAACATTCCAGCTGATCGGCGCTTCTTCTGGGCTCAGCAGAAGTGCCAGGATCAGCGCCGAGCTCCAGCTGGAGCCTGGCGCTGATCCTGGCGCTTCCGCTGAGCCCTGACAGCCCTGCAGCTCCAGCCATCTCTTGCTCAGGCTTATGCGGTGCTGCCACCGGTTCAGTTCATTCCCCTCCACCGCTACCACTTTTCTAGGATGGTTGCGTACCACCTGCCAGGTGCCAATGTACCACAGGTGGTACCTGTACCACTGGTTGAAAAGCCCTGATCTAGTCCAACCCCCAGCTCAGGCAGGAAACCCTATACCAGTCCAGACAAATGGCTGTCCAGTCTCTTCTTAAAAGCTTCCAGTGTTGGAGCATTCACAACTTCTGAAGGCAAATCGTTCCACAGATTAATTGTTCTCACTGTCAGGAAATTTCTCCTTAGTTCTAGGTTGCTTCTTTCCTTGGTTAGTTTCCATCTGTTGCTTCTTGTCCTGCCTTCTGCTGCTTTGGAGAATAGCTTCACTCCCTCTTCTTTGGGGCAGCCCCTGAGATATTGGAAGACCGAAATTTCATGTCACCCCTGGTCCTTCTCCTCATGTTGCTCAAGAGAATTGTGGATAGGAGCAGGGTAAAAATGCAGAGGACCCTTCTATGTTTTTTAAAGATCTTTATTGTCCTGTCCTTGCAATGGGCTATGACTCAAGGCTGGGCAAGTATGGCTCTTTTATGACTTGTGGACTTCAACTCCCAGAATTCCTGAGCCAGCCACAAGTCATAAAAGAGCCAAGATTCCCTACCTCTAATCTAGACAGCGCAATCTTTCCCAAATAATGAAGTTACAGGTTTGCTATAATCCCCTGACAATACCTCCAAAGGAAATACTTAAGGAATTCAAGAGGGGTGGTGCAATTATACAGGTTCTATTATGGTTCCGGCTAATGAAACACTTCAAAGAACTTCCAGGCATTGATCCTCCACAGGATTGTCCTTCACCATGCTGTACAGGTTCTCAGAAACCTCTCTCTCTCTTTCTCTCTCTCTCTCTCTCTCTCCTCAGTTTCCACTCTGGAGTGTGAGGTGTGTTCTGACATTGGCACCAACTGTACGGGCAATCTGAAGACCTGTCAGCATGAACAAGACACCTGTGTCGTCATTTTAATTCATAACACTCTCGGTGAGTGACAAATCCACTCCGCATCTAGACTCTGTTTAAGCCAGTAGTTTAGGCTAGATGACATAGCATCATGACATGGACACAACTAATCCTAGCCTACCTTGCATACGTTTGGCTGAGTGATATTTCTGGAGCGTGGGTTGGCAAAGAAATGATGGTAATGTCATGGTTCCGATAGATGAAACCCATTAAAGAACTTCAAGGCAAAGGCCTCTGATCTGAAGGATGTCCTAGCATGGCCTCTTTGAGATCATTGCCAATCTTGGCAGCTTTAAGATGCGTGGACTTCAACTCCACAATTCTCCATCCAGTGAATTAAAGTGTATTCTCAGGGAAGGCAAAAAAGGGTATCCAATGTGCCATGCTCAATTGATTGGACATAGTCCAGTGAATGCAACAAAAATAGCTTATTTGAAATATCTATCATCTATCTGTTTGTTTGTCTATCTGTCTGTCTGTCTGTCTGTCTGTCTATCTCTCATCTCTCTCTCTCTCTCTCTCTCTCTCTCTCTCTCTCTCTCTCTCTCATATCTCTCTCATATCTCTATCTATCTATCATCTATCATATCTCTCTCTCTCTCTCTCTATCATATCTCTATCTATCTATCTATCATCGTCTGTCTGTCTGTCTGTCTGTCTGTCTGTCTGTCTGTCTGTCTGTCTGTCTATCTATCTATCTTTGTCTGTCTGTCTGTCTGTCTGTCTGTCTGTCTGTCTGTCTATCTATCTATCTATCTATCTATCTATCTATCTATCTATCTATCTATCTATCTATCTATCTATCTATCTATCTATCTATCTATCTATCTATCATATCTCTCTCCATCCATCCCAGAGGCAATCATGTCTGCAGGATTATAATAGATTTTGGAAACAGCTACCAACTCTTGGTGCTCTCCCAGGTCTCTGGTAGATTAAAACTGCTGATGATCATCTTCAATTATGGATTCTCTTCTCTGCAACACATTCTCCATGCTGTCCCAGTAGATGCCAGGAAATTGTAGTCACTTTTCAGCCAAACTCCAAGGTCAAGAGTACCCCCTCTCCTGCTTAAATTATGGGATGCAGCTGCTGGCTAGTCTAGTCCCTTAGGACATGCCTTCCTCTTTGTTTCCATCATAGGGGGCAAAGCGATGCAGACAGTGGCCAAGGGCTGTGAATCCAGTGTGGTCTGCGATGATTCAAAAACCCACTTGAATATGGGGAATGGGAAAATCCTTCAAGGAAGTTTGGTTTGTTGTACTGCAAAAGCTTGTAAAACAGCCATCCCTACACGTAAGTGCATATGTTTTCTTGACATCCCTCTCAATATTTGCTTTTTCCTTTTTAATGTACAAGCCAATCAATCACCAGCATTACCCCCCCCCCCCACCACCAGTGCTTTACAGAACTAAACTTAACCAATGAATGAAAAATGAATTCCTCCTTAGAACCTGGTAGAAAAACATCAGTCTGCCCCAGAGGGGAAGAAAAGTTTGGGGAATCTGGAAGACAGCCACATCTGTCCATCCCAGGTCCATGCCAGTTTAAACATCTGGCTGACTGTGCAATGAACTATAATAATAATCCAGGCTAAGCATCTGACCAACCATGCAACCAGACATACATGGGAGATTTACAAAGGTTAAAACATTTTGGGGGGAAAAAGAACAATACAGCTTCTCCCCCCCCCCAAATAAATTAGCATAAGATAAAAGAACAATGATGGCAAAGGAAATAACCCTGGGGGGAGGGGAGAGAGAACCAAAAGGTAGTAAGAGGCTACCCTTTCCAAAAGCCTGGCCCAGTCCAGGGGTAGGCAACCTTGGCTCTTTTATGACTCGTGGACTTCAACTCCCAGAATTCCTGAGCCAGCATGGCTCAGCTTGGAAACCTCTCCCTTTCCCCTCAGCATGGCTGGCTCAGGAATTCTGGGAGTTGAAGTCCACGAGTCATAAAAGAGCCAAGGTTGCCTACCCCTGGCCTAGGCCTGTATTTTTCAACCTTGGCCACTCGGAGATGGATGGACTTCAACTCCCAGAATTCCTGAGCCAGCCTGGCTCAGCTTGTAAACCTCTCCCTTTCCCCTCAGCATGGCTGGCTCAAGAATTCTGGGAGTTGAAGTCCACGAGTCATAAAGCGGCCTAGGCCTAGGGCAGGGGTAAGGCAACCTTGGCTCTTTTATGACTCATGGACTTCAACTCCCAGAATTCCCGAGCCAGCATGGCTCAGTATGGAAACCTCTCCCTTTCCCCTCAGCATGGCTGGCTCGGGAATTCTGGGAGTTGAAGTCCACCAGTCATAAAAGAGCCAAGGTTGCCTACCCCTGCCCCAGTCACTTATTTAGATCTCCCTCCCACTCTTGACTGTTAAGCTGTCTGGGAATCTTCTCACCCTCCCCGCTTCTGTTTTCAGTACCACCAGCACAGACTACAGCCAATGGACGGCGATGCCCTGCCTGCTTTTCTGAGACGGGCTCATGCGAGAAAGAATTGACGAATTGTACTGGAAATGAATATTACTGCTTCCACCTGTTTACACGTTCCTATGGAAGTGAGTCCCGTTTCCCGTGCAAAGGGGCCCGTGAGCATCATTTGATGGCTGGCATCAAGCACGGGAAATCAGAGTCCCAGTCAGTTCAAATGAATATATACCTGGGTTGATTGCAAGCTTAAGCTCTCTACAAGAATCTGAACTACTAAGCGTCAAAGCAAGTTGGCGGTAGATAAAGAGTCGATGGAATTCAAGGAGGGCTGGAGTTAGATCTTTGTGGGCACAAAGGGACTTGAGATTGATGAAGTGTTTGACCCCTCCCTTAGGCTCAGTCTGGTCATCCCCTATATCTGGATTGTGTCTAACCTGAGGTAGCTACTGGATTAGGAACAGTGGTGGGATTCAGCTGGTTCGCACTGGTTCAGCAGAACCGATAGCTAAATTTTGCTGTATTTGGAGAACGGGCTGGCTCCCAGAAGTCCAGTCTAGGCCTCAGAGGCCTGGAAGAGGCCTCCCAGGCCTAGAATGGCCTGCCAGAAGTGCGTGGCGGGGGTGGGGGGATGGATGGATGGATGGATGGATGGATGGATGGATGGATGGATAGATAGATAGATAGATAGATAGATAGATAGATAGATAGATAGATAGATAGATAGATAGATAGATAGATAGATAGATAGATAGATAGATAGATAGATAACTTGTTCATAATCTGCCATAGGAAATTATCTGAAAACGCCATCTTCCATACAATTAGAGCAGAAGTGGGCAACAATACCAACTTTAACCAGCCATACTGGCTGAGAAATTCTGGGAGTTGAAGTCCACAGGTCATAAAGTTGACATAGTTGCCCATCCCTGCATAAGAGGAAGATTGCTATTAAATTTGGGTCCTTATTGTATTTGATGTACGGATCGTAGTGACTGGGTTGACCTCATATCACCCCTAGTTTTGGGGGGTTTTTTTAGGAATGCAGATGGTAAGCTAATAAAATGTTATTGAGGCCACGCTCACTTCGCCCACTTCCATCTCTCTCTGGTTCTGTTGATTAATTTTGACCTAATGGAGAGAAACGGGTTGAAGACCAACTAGGGGCGCAGGTGATTCCATCAGATTGCTTATTTTCTCTTCCATGTCCAGATGGAGAGCTCTGGGACTCGGTCATGGAAGGCTGCACCACCGAGGCAACGTGCCACGCCATCAGTGATGGGCACCTGGCCATCCTGAACCGTCGTAACACCGTGGTTATAACTTCCAGATGTTCAAAAGCTACTTCAAAGGGGGTTTACTCTTGGGAATTCCATCCCCTGAATTTTGCCGGGTTCCTGTTTCTGAGGGTCTTCCTCTAAAAGACATTTGCTATGGGGCTGCCTCAGCTTTGCCACAGAAGGATTGACTTATTTAGGCTTCCTTCTTGTCCTACAGTGCCTCAAGGGGCAATGAACTTCCCTCTTTGCATTGTGTCTCTGCTTTTTTTGGTAAAAATAAACGATATGTTTAAGCAAACAGGTACTGTGCATTCGGATTTTAATCGACTCTGAGGAAAATTAGAGAATGCCGAGATTCTTGACCTCGATCCGTTGAGATCTGGATATGACTTCAAAAGGAACTAGGAATGGGACATTCCTCCACATTTTTTCCTCAAACAGAGGCAAAGAGGTGCTTTGAAGCACTCACACGAGAACATCCAGACCCTGTCCGTGATTCTCTACTCCACCCCGGAATTGTGCTGCAGCTGAGAGACCAGTCATGGAATCCTGAAAAAAAACAACAACCAGGGGCTTTAAGACCTTTACATGTCCAATGGGGGCGCTACGTGGAATTTTAGATTTTGTTATTAGCATTTTCATGAAGGCGATATTAGCATTTTAGTGTGGCATCCATGCCTCCTTTTTTTTGACTCAATATTTCTGTTGTTGTTGTTAGTTGCGAAGTCATGTCCGACCCATTGCGACCACATGGACAACATTCCTCCAGGCCTTCCTGTCCTCTGCCATCTTCTGGAGTCATTTTAAGCTCATGCCTACTGCTTCAGTGACTCCATCTAGCCACCTCCTTCTCTGTCATCCCCTTCTTCTCTTGCCCTCAATCTTTCCCAGCATTAGGCTCTTCTCCATTGAGGGCAATAGGAGAAGGGGACGACAGAGAAGGAGGTGGATGGATGGAGTCCTTCCTTCTCATTAGGTGGCCAAGGTACTTGAGTTTCAACTTCAGGATCTGGCCTTCCAAAGAGCAGTCAGGGTTAATCTCCTCTAGGACTGATCGGTTTGATCGCCTTGCAGTCCAGGGGACTCGCAGGAGTCTTCTCCAGCACCAGAGCTCAAAGGCCTCCATTCTTTGGCGCTCAGCCTTTCTTATGGTCCAACTTTCACAGCCATACATTGCAACTGGGAAAACCACAGCCTTGACTATGCGTACTTTTGTTGACAGGATGATGTCTCTGCTTTTTAGTATGCTGTCTAGATTTGCCATAGCTTTCCTCCCCAGGAGCAAGCGTCTTTTAATTTCTTGGCTGCAGTCCCTATCTGCGGTGATCTTGGAGCCAGGAAGATAAAATCTGTCACTTCCTCCATTTCTTCCCCATCTATTTGCCAGGAATTCAGAGGGCCGGATGCCATGATTTTGGTTTTCTTAATGTTGAGTTTCAAGCCAACTTTTGCACTCTCCTTCTTCAACCGCATCAAGAGGCTCTTTAGTTCTTCTTCACTTTCTGCCATTAGAGTGGTATCATCTGCATATCTTAGGTTGTTGACATTTCTCCTGGCAATCTTAATTCCAACCTTTAATTCACCTAGCCATACAAACCAATATCTCTAATCAAACAGCCTCTACTTTAGAGGTTTAGGAAAGCATGTGTTTCCTTTGAGCCAAAGGAAATGAGCCACTTCCTTGCTGTGATGTACAAAATTAGCCCTTTCATGTATCCAGCGCTGCAAGTATTAAAGAAACAAATCCTTGTAGAAAAGGAAGAGACCCAGGACATTTTAAGGGTGTCTATCTTTTCTCGCTTCTAAGGAACGCCTTTTCATTGCAATCTGACACATCCCACATACTGAATGTATGTATTCTTTGTTCTGTACCTTATGCAGGCAGTCCTCGATTTACAAAAGTTCATTTAGTGACCCCTCAAATTTATGGCGCTTTAAAATGTGACTTAGGAACATTTCTCACACTTATAATCCTTGCTGCATCCCCAAGGTCAGACGGTCAAAATTCAGAAGCTTGACAACTGACATGTAGTTATGATGGCTGCAATGTCCCTGGGTCATCTGATCACCTTTGGCGACCTTGCCACAAGCAAAGTCAATGGGGAAGCCTGATTCACTTCACTTAAGAGGTTCCAGAAGGTGGGAACCATGACAGAAAAGGCTCTCTTTCTGGGTCCCACCAGCTGGCAGGGTTTAGTAGGCAGAGTCTAGACGAGCATGCATCTCTGGCTGGATCTGATGGGTTTAGAGGCGGTCCCTGAAACAACCAGCTCCATGCCATGATGGGTTTGTAGGCAACTACCTGCACTTAAATGAACTGACATTTTATCGTGAATTATTTTAACTTTTATTATTAAAGTGGAACATTTGACAGAGTTGGCTATGGTTGACTGGGCCTACAATCATAATCAAAATCAATGAACCAATTAATGAATCAATCAATTCACTCCTCCTCAAATCTTCTCTCTCCCTCTGTCTGTCTGTCTGTCTCTCTATATCTATCTATCTATCTATCTATCTATCTATCTATCTATCTATCTATCTATCTATCTATCTATCTATCTATCTATCTATCTATCTATCTATCTATCCATCCATCCATCCATCCATCCATCCATCCATCCATCCATCCATCCATCCATCCATCCATCCATCCATCCATCCATCTATCTATCTATCTATCTATCTATCTATCTATCTATCTATCTATCTATCTATCTATCTATCTATCTATCTATCTATCTATCTATCTATCTATCTATCTATCTATCTATCTCACTCATCTGTCTGTTGATCTATCTGTCTGTCGTCTGTCCATACGTCCATCTATCCACCCACCCACCTACCCACCCACCCACCCACCCACCTACCTACCTACCTACCTACCTACCTACCTACCTACCTACCTACCTATCTCTCACATCCATCTACTTACCTACCTACCTATCTATTATCTCTCACTCTCTTTTTCTTTCTCTCTCATCTCCACTCACCTACCTCTCTCACTCTCTTTCTCACCCCCCCCAGACTTACAAATCTGTAGGCTACTTAAAAATAAAAGTACGGTCCCTTTAAGTGCAATGGAACCTGACAGATGACAGTTACATCAGTTTAACACACCAAAAGCCCTGTGCTGAGAGGACTGAACAAGGAGAGATGCCGAAAACCATCTGTTAATAATGGTTAGATATGTTACTTGATATCAGGCTGTTCTTCCCAAACAAAATTCTCCTCCAGCTAAAAGTAGCCAGCCAGCCAAATTATTATTTATTTTTCAATTTTAAATAATTATACAGGTAATATGTGATTAGATTCACAATCTAAGACTGATAATTCAAGTCCTAACCAAGGACCTAAGAATTATTAAGGTAGTTTCTTAGAACAGGGCTTTACAACCAGTGATACGGGTACCACCTGTGGTACATTGGCACCTGGCAGGTGGTACGCGAGCATCCTAGAAAAGTGGTAGCGGGGGAGGGGAATGAGCTGAACCGGTGGCAGTACCACACAAGCCTGAGCGAGAGACGGCTGGAGCTGCAGGGCTGTCAAGGCTCAGCGGAAGCACCAGGATCAGCGCCAGGATCCAGCTGGAGCTCGGTGCTGATCCTGGCGCTTCTGCTGAGCCCAGAAGAAGCACCGGTCAGCTGGAATGTTGCAGCATCTCCAGGGTCTTGTGATTTACATTCAGATGCTTGGCAACTGATTCATATTTATGACGGTCACAGTGTCCCAGGGTCATGTGAAGCGACCAAAACCTGCTGCAACCACCCAGCAGATGGGGGGAATAAAAACCAAACACTCCCCACCCCACCCCCGCTGCCAATCCTCAACAGATATGCTCACAACAATGAAAACCTCGGACAGGAGGAAGAGTGCGGCCGGCTGGGCAGGCAGGTGTCTTGCTCGGTTGTAGCTTGGGGGGCACTTTTTTCAGTGCCCTTGTAACTTTGAACAGTCACTAAGCGAACTGTTGTAAGTCGAGGACTACCTGTACTTTATCACTTTTTCCTTTTTTTTTTTTTGGGTCAAGTTTTTGACATCTTGCTAGGCGACTGGTGGTACTCGGATATTGCCATATCCTAAAAGTGGTGCAATGGGTGAAAAGGTTGAAAAGCCTTGTCTTAGAATATAGTCAGTTCTGAGCAGGGTATATTTTTGTAAAATTAGGGTGTTCAGATCTGATCCATTCAAAATATCCAAATATCAGGAGAGTGTTTTAGGTATGGACTCCAATCACAACTGGTGTAAAAATGGGATTTCCCCCCCCTATAAGTATTCAACTTAAATAGTTCTGGTATTTCATAGTGTTTTGAAATTGCTTTTCTTCAATCCTAGAATCATCTGGCATAGAAACATCAAGAAACTGAACTATTCATTGACCATTACAACAGGTATGTTATGAACGTGATGCCTGAAGTCCCATAAGATCTTAACCTGCTCATTTTCCAAAACCTTCTTAATTAGATGGTGCCAATATTTCTTGCAACACCCAAATCCAAACCTTTGGCAACATTTCCAATGAATAATTTTGACATCTTGGTTATGATGTGGATTCTTGTCCGTTGGTGAAATGTTGTTGTAGTCACTAATCAAATGATCAATTGTCTCATCTTTTTCACCGCAGAGGTGAAATTACTGTTGCTTGTTACATGTTGAATTTTGGCTTTGCACTCCATTGACAAAGTGTCAACGCTGCTAACATCGGATGTTTTTGCTTTCGCAACAGTTGGAGATGCAACCATTTTCTTCTTATGTTTTACTCTTAGAGTTAGAGTTAGAGTTAGCTGATGCTGGGGGAGGAATGTGCATGAGAGTTTAGCTAGACATGACAATGCTGGACCTAGTGTGTGAACCAAGGTTATTGAAATAAGAGATGATAAGAATTGGCGGGCTGGAGAACTGGAGGGAAAGCCTGCATTTCAAACTAATTGGAGAATGTGATTTATGACAGTTAATTGGAGGAGGGAATTGTGCTTTGATATTATGTGCTCAGGGGAGGGGAATTCAGTTTTTGGCTTCGATTATGTTAGCGCCGACACTATGCTTCTCTAATAAAGATTCTTTA
This sequence comes from Protobothrops mucrosquamatus, assembly GCF_001527695.2. Taxonomy (NCBI): domain Eukaryota; kingdom Metazoa; phylum Chordata; class Lepidosauria; order Squamata; family Viperidae; genus Protobothrops; species Protobothrops mucrosquamatus. The sequence continues at coordinate 322,747 of NW_015387763.1, read as the reverse complement.
AGGTAAACATTAAGGTAAACAATGCCTCAGAATTCTTTGAAGAGTTTCATCTGTCGGAACCATAACACAAAGCTTGTTCTTGAGCTGCTAAAATAAACCCTTCAGTTTCTTTCTTTAACATTGTCTATGGAGATTCTCAGTCCTCCAGATCATGGTTGTCCCAAAGGTGCTTTTTCAAGAGGGAACTGGACTTTCTTTGTTTTTCTTTGAAGACGTTTCGCTTCTCATCCAAAAAGCTTCTTCAGCTCTTTAACATTCTTAACCCAATTCCATGTGGGGTTTTTATTGGCTATTCCAATATTCCAGGGGTGTCAAACTGCCGGCCCGTGGGTTGATTGCATCGTGCAGAGGCCACACCCAACCCAGCTCTGCTGATGCAAAAAAAAATATGATATGTCGTGCCGCGTCACGTGACACGGTGAGTTTGACACCCATGCAATAGTCCTTGACTTACAGCTGTAACGAAGCCTAGAATTTCCATTGTAAATCATGATAGTGGTAAGTCAAGGCATCCAGTGACCGAGACTTGATTTTACAACTCTTTTTTTTTTGCAGTGATTGTTAAGTGAATGCAGTGGTCATTAACTGAATGTGGCAGTCATTAAGCAGATCAATGTATTCTAGGGGTATTTTTTTGTTGAAAACTGGCTGAAAGGCTAGAAAGCTGCAAAAAAAAATAATCACAAAAAGTGGTCACATGATTTGCTGCTTCCCCCACTTAGGAAGGAAGGAAGATTTCTGATGCTCCTTTGTCAACTCAAAGAGGAAGCCACTAGGAAGTCAGAAGCTCTTCCTGCTCCCTCTGTCCCCCCCCCCCAATTTTGGTCATTTGTCTAGTAAAGATTAAAACATAGAAAACCCACCACATATAATCCCTGGCACTTGAGGATTTGTTCCTTTTCTGACAATACGCACAACCATTGAATTTCTTTCACCACCCATGTTAATGTAATAATAATAATAATAATAATAATAATAATAATGATAATAATAATAATAATAATAATAATAAAGTTGGAAGGGACCTTGGAGGTCATCTAGTCCAGTGATGGCGAACCATTTAGAGACTGAGTGCCCAAACTGCAACCCAAAACCAACTTATACATCGTCGGGTGCCGGGTGGGTGTGGCCCATTGGGTGGGCGTGGCTGAGGTGGTAACAGCAGACTGGGTGGGACTAAAAAGTTCAATCAATCAATTCTAACTTTGCAAGATCTTTTTTTTTCCTGCGAGAAGTTGACATTGACTGATTGATTGAACTTTTTTTTTTTTTTGTACATGGCGGCGGAGGCCTAAAGTGAAAAGGTTTTATAAAACCCAGCTGAAGGCTTAGGACTGGGGCGACAGCGCACGTGCCCACAGAGTGCCACCTCTGGCACCTGTGCCATAGGTTCGCCACCATTGATCTAGTCCAACCCCCTGCTCAGGCAGGAAACCCTGTACCATTTCGGACAAATAGCTGTCCAATCTCTGCTTAAAAACTTCCAGCGTTGGAGCATTCCCAGCTTCTGGAGGCAGGCTGTTCCACTGGTTAATTGTTCTAAATGTCAGGAAGTTTCTCCTTAGTTCTAGGTTGCTTCTCTCTCCTTGATGAGTTTCCATCCATTGCTTTTTGTCCTGCCTTCAGGCGCTTTGGAAAATAGCTTGACTCCCTCTTCTTTGTGGCAACCCCTGAGATATTGGAAGACTGCTATCATGTCCCCCCTCGTCCTTCTCTTCGTTAAACTAGACATACCCAATTCCAGCAACCGTTCCTTATATATTTTAGCCTCCAGTCCCCTAATTAGTACAAGTTCTGTACTAATGAAATAGTGAAGAATGGCTCTCAGTTCCCCATTGTAAACTTACCACTAGGTAGCAGCAAAGGCCTATAGGAGATACGAACTGAAGTACAGTACAAGTAACAGGGGGCCCAACATCTCTGTTGCTAACTAAGCAAGACTGTGGTTTAGTGAATTTTGACCTATTTTTATTATCTTTCTTGCCACAGTTGTTAAGCGAATCATTGTTAGTAATACGGTTGTTAAGTGAATCTGGCCTCTCCATTCACTTTGCCTGTCAGAAGGTCTCAAAGTCTGATCACATGACCCCGGGACGCTGCAACGGTCGTAAATATGAACCGGTTGCCAAGCATCTGACTTTTGATCATGTGACCAAGGGGATGCTGGAACGGCCGTACGTGTGAAAAACAGTCATAAGTCACTTTCTAAAGTGCCGTTGTAAATTTGAAGGGTCATTAAATGAACCGTTGTGGTTCTTTAATGCATGTAATACTTATTTGACTTACCTGCTTCCTCAGGATATCATTACTGGGACTTGTGAGGATTCATCACAAGAAGATGGGCTCCTTAAGACCGGACGACATGCAGGCTCTTCTAAAACTTCTCTTTTGCTTTCTGCTTCTAGCAAAAGGTAAAGAAGGTCTTTGCTTGATGCTTAGTTGTTTAGTTGGACAAACGGAAGCGGATCCAAGCTGGAGCAGGTGTACAGCCAGGCTTCCCAATCATTTTAAGCCGTGTGGACTTCAACAGCCAGAATTCCTCAGCCAGCACGTTGGCTGAGGAATTCTGGGAGTTGAAGTCCACACGTCTTAAAATGGCTAAGGTTGGGAAACTCTGGTGTACAGACTGATATATTTCCCCCCATAAAATACCCCAATGGGGCAGCATTCAACTATATTGGACCAAGATGAGATAGTAAGGCATGGGAGTAACTGCCAGCCTTTGATCTTTATTTTAGGATTCTGTGGGTATCACCGTGTGGCCAGAACAAACACAACAAACCACAAACTCCCTATTTCTAATTTGGCATTTGCTCGGGCTCCCAGGTCCAGGCTTTAAAAAAAAAAAACACCTTAAAAAAAGTATTTGTCAAGGTTCCGATCAACAGAGACACAAAAAAGCAGGCTTGCAAATTTCTCAAATCCCACCCCCAAAGCTATGCAAGCAGGTACGTTTCCCCACTCCGCTTGTTGGTGAGGTTTTCATGAAAGGCCCAGCCTGCAGTCTCAGAAGCAGCTGATGACCTTGGTTCCCACGAGAGATAGTCTGAGAGAGGAAGACTGTTTTGTCCAGCACAGACATGTCAAACTCGCGACGTCACGTGATTTTGCGCAACGTATCGGGACTGTTTTGCCATCACCGGCAATGGGGTGGGTGCGGCTTCCGCGTGACGCATCCGGCCCATGGGCCGGAAGTTTGACACCCCTGGTCTAGCGCAACACGTGGCATGCCCCCTCCCTCCGTGCCATGTGGCAACTAGGAATAAGAAGGAAAAGAAAGATGGCTGCCGCCATGCTCATTCTAAAGTTGACGGTATTTTTATTTATTTATTTATAAAATGTATAGGCCACTCACCTTACCTCAGGGTAACTCTGGGCGGCGAACAATCATAAAAAAAAAAAAAAGAAAGACCACATGAATTAAAAACATTTTATTTATTTATTTATTTATTAAATTTATATACCGCCCTATCTCCCTTACGGGACTCAGGGCGGTGAACAGGCGATACTAAAAACCACAATAATAAATAAATAGTTTCTGTGCTAAAATCAAATTAAATAACAGGCCTGTTCTAAAAACACCCCGGTTTTAAGTTAATACAAAATCCGATTAAAATACAAGAGGAGAGGGCGGGAGCCGAACGGGCGCGAAGGTGGGATCTGTTGTTAATCGATCAATCTAATTTAAATTTAAACAACATCCCAGTAAACATTGGCACTTGGATGGATCTATGCTTGTTAATTAAATAGACGCTTTCTGGAAAGGCCACTTCAACCAGCTTCTAGAAGGCCAATGGGACTGGAGAAATGAAAATATCTTTAAAAAATGGAATAGAAATACTGTATACACGTAAATATAAAATAAGCCATGTTATATTTGAGTATAAATATGAAGTGGTTCTTATAACATGCTCAAATAGTGATTGGGTTTTTCACCTGAGTAACAACACTGGATGCAAATACAACCTCAGGATGAAGCATCCTCATCGTACAGACTTCGTAATTTGTTCATCTTCCCTTCTGGAAATTTCCATACCCACAATTAAGTCGAAATGCTTTCCATCCGTCATCTCTCCCATGGAACCAGGGTTCCCCATGCACAAACTCTCTTTTAACTCTGATCCCACTGTATTTCCTAACGTCCCTTCTTGGACGCCCATGGTGTGAGGAAGTGGTCCCATAACAGTCAAGATGGGGGTCCCAAACATGAGGTCAAAACTCTACTCATTTTGACACCTCTGTAGAAGGAGTGGGAGCTTCAACTGTGCGAACACAACCACTGCCTGGACATTTTTGAACCTCCTCTGAGGATGCTGCTGAAAAGGCCCTCATGGCCTCAGTGGGAAAGAAACACATGAAAATAAGAGAAATATAATCATGCATCAGTTTGAGAGTGGTGTTTTTCAACCTCAGCGGTTTGAAGACGTGTGAATTCTGGGAGTTGAAGTCCACATGTCTTCAAGCCGCTGAGGCTGAGAAACACCGCTCTAGAGCAACCCATAACCATGAATAAACCAGCAGACAAACCAACAAGGAACACTAGCCATATATCTTCTTGCCCTTCATACTATTTCAACTTTGCCTACCACAGCCCTGTGGATCACCACTAGGAGCAAGAATTTATATTCTCAGCAGGTTCAGGACGTTGGCATCGTGGTGCCCATGGCTCAAACACACCAGTTTGTATCTGTCTTTGTTTTCCTGTTTTCAAGGTGGTTGCCTGAAATGTGAAATCTGCGTGAGCAACAGCACTTCCTGTACGGGTCCCAAGCAGGACTGCACTAAAGGGGACACCTGCATCATTGCAATTACGATATCTACTATGGGTCAGTGCAAGGATCTATGAAGCAAGAAAAGGGTGTGGGTGGGTGGATGGCATGGAGGTTGTGTGTCAGTGGGTGGATGGGAATTCCCAACTGTAGCAAGGCAACCTCTGCTTTTTGTGCGGCTGGAAAATTCTCCACTCCCAGACTGAGAGTTCAGGAAAGTTCAAAGCTGCTTATCAAAGAGCTCTCTTTCTCTCTCTCTCTCTCTCTCTCTCCCTCCCTCCCTCCTTCCCCCTTTCTCTCTCTCTCTCACACACACACAGCATCTTCCAGTGTTAGTCTCTGCTACTGTCAGCCTGCCACTCTTCACTCAAGATGCATAATCAGGTCAGAAGCGTTTGTACAGCATTCTAAGCTTGGTTAATTTTACCTTTGCTAAATTGTAATAGAGGAGAATATCTGCAGCTCAGGGTTGAACTGTGGGGTCCTTGGTGCTCTCTGAGCTTGGTGGTGTTCTTGCAGACATTTCATTGCCTAACTAGGGAACATCATCGGTGCACTGGTAATGAAATGTCTGCAAGAAAACCACCAAGCTTAGAGAACACCAAGACCCTTCATTTGTTAGAGTCCTCCTCCTCCTCCTCCTCCTCCTGACAGTTAGAACAATTAATCAGTGGAACAACCTGCCTCCGGAAGCGGTGAATGCTCCAACACTGGAAGTTTTTAAGAAGAGAGTGGACAGCCATTTGTCTGAAATGGTATAGGGTTTCCTGACTGAGCAGGGGGTTGGACTAGAAGACCTCCAAGGTCCCTTTCTACTCTACTCTACTCTACTCTACTCTACTCTACTCTACTCTACTCTACTCTACTCTACTCTACTCTACTCTACTCTACTCTACTCTACTCTACTCTACTCTCTAATCCAGTCCAATCTATTATTCTGTTCTGTTCTGTTCTGTTCCGTTCCGTTCCGTTCCGTCCCATCCCGTCCCGTCCCGCCCCGCCCCGCCCCACCCTGTCCCATCCTGTCCCATTCCATTCCATTCCATTCCATTCCATTCCATTCCATTCTATTCTATTCTATTCTATTCTATTCTATTCTATTCTATTCCCCCCCACTACTCCTCCATGCATATTGTGTGAACCAGCCCATTAGATTAGTTTATCTTTCAATATCTCAACCCTACATAACATTCAGGATTCAGTAATCAAATCGGTTGTGGGAACAAAGTCAGTTTGAACACAGAGCGGGTCCATGAAACATGTCGCTCAGGCATCTTCCCCGTCCGTAGGCAAGGCATTTTTCCAATCCCATGAAACAGTGTTTTATTTTCTCCTTTGACTTCCACCGTAGAAAACGTCCCTGAGTACAATTTCGAGAAAAAGTGTGGCTTTTCCTCTTCGTGTGATAACTCCCAGATGTACTACAATGTGGGGAATGGACAAATGTTCCGCCACGAACAATTCTGCTGCATTGAGGAAGCCTGCTCCAAAATTTCGCCAACATGTAAGAGTTGCTTTAGACTAAGGATTTTAGCCCTACTTGTCAGCTCAAATAACGTCCACAATAGATCACAGGTAGGCGGCCTTTAATGCAGCAGTTAAGGCAGCAGGCTAGAAACTGGGAAACCAGGAGTTCTAGTCTCACTTCAGGCACAAAACCAGCTGGGTGACCTGGGCCAGTCACTTTATCTTAGCCCTAGGAAGGAGACAATGGCAAACCGCCTCTGAAAAACCTTGCCAAGAAAACCGCGAGGCCTTGTACAGGCGATTGCCAGGAGTCAAAAATGACTCAAAGGCATGAAAAGGGGGGGGGGGAGAAGCAAGCTTTGGGCCGTTAAGTGGCTCTTCGTTAATTTTATGCAGCTTAATTTGAAAAGCT
>NW_015387763.1:274974-315160 GCF_001527695.2 Protobothrops mucrosquamatus | reverse complement strand
AGGAAGGAAGGAAGGAAGGAAGGAAGGAAGGAAAGAAGGAAGGAAGGAAGGAAGAAAGGAAGGAAGGAAAGAAGGAAGGAAGGAGGAAAGGAAGGAGGCAGGGAGGGAGGGAGGGAGGAAGGAGGGAGGGAGCCAAATATCCATTGGCTACATTTTCTTCTTTCCATCCATCTCCAGACTGTTAGGCAGGGTTATTTAATAAGAACATTGTATTGAAAACAGTAATTAGATGCTCTTAAGACTGCTCAGTCACCACTTCTAGAAGCCAACAATGAATCTTCTAGAAATCTCTTTCATGGGCTACTCATGACACTAAAGTATGCAACGTATTGTCCTCGACTTATGGTCATAAATGAGCCCAAAATTCCCGTCGCTGAGTTTTGCCCCATTTTACGACCTTTCTCGCCACAACTGTGAAGTCAACCACTGCGGTTGTTAAGTTAGTAACAGCTAACCTAACAGGGAATCTGGCTTCCCCATTGACTTGGCTGGGCCAGAAGATCGCAAAAAGGGGATCACGTGACCCCGGGACACTGCGACCGTCATAAATACGGGTTGGTTGCCAAGCAACTGAATTTTGATCACGTGACCCTGGGGGACGCTTCAGCGGTTGTAAGCCTGGGAAACGACCACAAGTCACCTTTTTTTTTTTTCCAGTGCTCTTGTCACTTCAAACAGCCGCTTCAAACGAATGGGTTGTAAGTTGTATCTGTTTGCTCGATTCTGAATGAAGCAGTTTCCTTGCTCTGTTCAGCCTCTATCTATCTATCTTCCTTCATCAGTGCTATCTCCTAGCACTGACGAAGTTACCCACATGAGTCATAAAATGTCTGCAAGAGCTCAGGGAGCACCACGGACTCCAACATACACACACGGAGCAGAGACTCTGCTTGGGCTGAGCCAAGGACTCTTCCATTCAGTCTGGGAGCCCTTTGCCCCCCCCGTCCCCCGCCCGTCTGAGGCCGCAGCCCTTTGCTGAACCTGCAGCCCCTTTTTAAAACTGCAAGCCACGGAAGGCAGCTAGGCCTCTGGAGTCCGCGAGGCAGTTAAGCAAAGTGGGACAGGAGGGTGAGCAGCCCTCCAGCTCTCCTGACTGTGAGCAAGACTCAAGAGGAGGAGGAGGAGGAGGAGGAGGAGGAGGAAGGCTTGGCATGACTCAGAGTGCCTGGGGGTGTGTGTGAGAGGCGAGGAGGGCTGAGGAGGGGCCTCTTTGTTGGGGGATGGGGGGAATAGAGTGACTAAGAATCCTTGAATCCTCTTCTTTCAGTGCCAACGTTACAGAACGACCCGAAAGGGAAAAAGTGCCCTGCTTGCAACAGCTTGGGGGAGTCCTGCAAAGAGGACAAAGTGGAATGTCCTAGCAACAATACTGAATGCTTTATTCTAACTATGAACCTGACTTCCGGTAATGCTTTTTTCCCCCAAGAGGGTGGGTTAGAATTGCCCATGATTCTAGCACCAGTGGTGGGATTCAAACACCTGAACAACCGTTTTCTCTGCGTGGATGCAGGCCTGGGCCTCCGAGGCCTAGAACGGACTCCCAGAAGCGGCATCCACGCACTTCTGGCAAGCCGTTCTAGGCTTGGGAGGCCTCCTCCAGGCCTCCCAGGCCTAGAACGGACTTCCGGAAGCATTGTGCATTCAGCCGGTTCTCCAAACTCAACAAAATCTAGCTACTGGCTCTGCCGAACTGGTGTGAACCGGCTGAATCCCACCACTGTCTAGGGCCCATACCTTGTGAGGGATTGAACAATTTGGCAAGGCATTCTAGCTGAACAATGGGGGAAGTTGGAGTACATTTGGGCTACTTTAAGGAGTCACTCAAAGCCCCACTGAAATAAATAGGCAGCCTGGAACAAACTCTAGTTCGGTATTTCTCCATCTTGGCAACTTTAAGATGTGCAGACTTCAACTCCCAGATTTTCCCAGCTTGTGTGTGTGTGTGTGTGTGATAGAGAGAGAGAGGGGGGGGCTTTGATAAGCAGCTTTTAACTTTCCTGAACTCTCAGTCTGGGAAATACAGCGGAAAATTTTCCAGCCGCACAACAAGTGAGAGAAAGAGAGACAAAGATTAAGAGAAAGAGAGAGAGAGAGAAAAAGTGAGAGAACAAGTGAGTGAAAAAGAAACAGAAAGAAAGAGAGAGAAAGAGAAAGAGGGAAAGAAAGAAAGACAGTGAAAGAGAGAAAGAGTGAGAGAACAAATCTGTGTAAGAGAGAAAGAAACAGAAAGAAAGAGGGAGAAAGAGAAAGAGGGAAAGAGAGACAAAGAGAGAAAGAGTGAGACAAAGAGGGTGAGAACAAGTGAGAGAAAGAAAAAGAGAGACAATGGGGACAGTATGATTGTTATTTGAGTTTTGCTGCTAAGCTTTGTCACGGGTACTTTTAACTAGACCCAATTTGGTGAGCTCAAGACACAAAAGAGTCAACAATTCTTGGCTGGTCCCTAGAAGACACCCACAAGGACTTGCATACTCACATATTATTGCTCACCTCATACTCTTCTCCACAGCTACTCCTACTATTAACTCCTTGTGAATACTGCTGGAGAAAAACAACCCTTTCTGGCTGTTTTTAACTTCTGCACGCAAACACACATCTCTTTTGCTTCTTCGCCTCCACCCCCCAACCCTCAGCTTTTTCACAGCCTACCTTTTATAGTCAACTTTGTGGTGCCGGCTGAGCAGATGCTGACAAAAAAAAAAACAGCACAGTCCGTTTTCTGGGCAGCCTGATCTCTCTCTCACAGGCCTGGAGGATCATTAGGTCAGTCCCTGTGGGAGCCGTGTTCAAGTTCTGATAAATCTTGGCTCTTCAGCTATTGGATACCATTCTGTTCTTCCCATTCAGATGGAGAAGATACCCAGCGCATTATGAAAGGATGCAGTTCCAAAAATATGTGCGCTGTCATGGAAAGTGAGGGAGAGTCCGTACTAGAGGGGAGCCAAATCAAGTGTATCTTCTCGGGGGTATCTCAAGTTCTGGCTTGCTTCCTGACGACTTTCTCCAGCCTTTGGATCCTGAAGTTACTTGTCTAAGTGAAATAAGCAAGGACTGGAGTGGCTCAGTTCTGCTCTGAAGTATTGCCTCCCTTACACTCCATATTCCATATTCCACGGCCTTCCTACGGTCTGTAGCTTCTCGGCTCGTAATTCACTTCCTCCCCTCCCCCTGTGGAGTTCAGTAAAAAAAATAAACTCCAGGTTTAAAAGAAACGGGATTTGAATGTTTTGCTGTCTATTGATAGAATTTGGGATGGGAGGAAGATTTACACACATGCAGAAACACACAGCGGTTGCCAGGAGACCACAGCCAAAACCTCAGTGATTCAGTTGAAGGAAATTAGATAATTAAATGAGCTTTTTTTTAAAAAAAAGTAATATATTTTATGGGTTCCTCCTATCAGCTTTCCTTCTGTCCATTCCTTTCAACTGGAATGGATGAATTGAGCAAATTACACACTCTGCCTTTTACTGAGTTAGCCCTACATATGAGTAAGGCCTTCCTTGTGATAACAATTTTGCAAAGAAGAGTTTGCATCTGAAAAGGAGTTTTGCCTTAAAGCCCCCCCCCCTTGCTGGTTTCTGAAACAATGTCTCATTTCTAGTTTGGCTTGCTAGTTTTGTCTCCCTCGCTGCTCTGTTGGATTGCCATGCTAATACTCTACTTCAGTGATGGCGAACCTTTTAGAGACCGAGTGCCCAAACTGCAACCCAAAACCCACTTATGCATCGTCGGGTGCCGGGTGGGTGTGGCCCATTTGGTGGGTGTGGCCCATTGAGTGGGTGTGGCCCATTGGGTGGGCGTGGCTGTGGTGGTAACGGCAGACTGGGTGGGACTAAAAAGTTCAATCAATCAATTCCAACTTTGCAAGATTTTTTTTCTCGGGAGAAGTTGAAATTGACTGATTGATTGATTGAACCTTTTTTTTTTTTTTTTTTGCAAATGGTGGTGGAGGCCTAAAGTGAAAAGGTTTTATAAAACCCAGCTGAAGACCTAGGACTGGGGCGACGGCGTGCGTGCCCAGAGAGAGGGCTCTGAGTGCCGCCTCTGGCACCCGTGCCATAGGTTCGCCACCATTGCTCTACTTAATTCTTGACCGTTAGAAAACTTTGCCTCTCTCAGATTTGCAAATAGATCTGCAAACTTTTTACTTACTATTTATTTTTTTAAAAATAATAATAATTAAAAAAAAATCACAGGGGAGGAAGCACAATACTTATTATCTTGTGCCCAATTGCCCGACTCATATTGTTTTATATTTTCTTCTCCCCTTTTCCTCCTTCCCAGAAATTTCCTCCCTTGCGGCGGGGTGTGTGTGTGTGTGTGAGGGGTGTCAGAACTGAAGAAGCTTCTTGGATGAGAAGCGAAACGTCTTCCAGGGAAAAACAAAGTCCAGTTGCCTTTTGGAAAAAAAGCACTTTGGGATATAGTATTGATCTGAATGTGATGGTGCAGTTCTCTTCTCTGAATGCAGACCTGGGTGCAGAAATTAGGGAAAGGTGACATAACATACAGAGACACCAAATCTGCTTGCGTGTTAGAAGAAGGGGACAGAAAAAAAAAATCTTTGCAGATATTTGTGTAGATCAGTGATTCTCTGGGCACTTGACAGTTCCAAAATGATAAAGCAGTTAAAACAATTAAAACCAATGCAGATAGTCCTCAACTTAACAACCGTTCATTTAGTGACCAAAGCCACAACGGCATTGAAAAAAGTGACTTCTGTTTTTCACACTTACGACCATTGCAGTCTCCCCATGGCCACATGATCAGAATTTGGATGTTTGGCAGCTGACCCCTATTTATGGCAATTGCTGTATCTCAGGGTCATGTGATTCCCTTTTGCAACCTTCTGTCAGAGCGTGCACAGTCTTATTGTGCGAGATAACCCAGGAGTGAACACAGTAAACAGTGGTTTGTACTAAATGGTGGTTTATCTTACACTATCTGCAGTATCATACTGCAGTTCTACTTTTTTATAATCTCTTTTGCCTTGCAGCCCCCCAACTAGGGGCGTTAAGCAGGCTCAAGTCGCAACTGCGATACATTACAAATTCAGATTTCTTTTTTTGCTGACAAGAGTTAAAGATTTAAGTGGGAGACTAGTATAGCTATTTCGGACTCATTTGTCCTCTTCAGCTAGCCACACCCTCAGCATCGAATCCCATAAACGGTGTGGCTAGCTGAAGAGGACAAATGAGTCCGAAATAGCTATACTAGTCTTCCACTTAAATCTTTAACTCTTGTCAGCAAAAAAAGAAGTCTGAATATTATACAAAGGCTCTTAAAGGACGCAGACCCTGCTGAGTCATTTCCATCATTACATCTTACATTACATAAGCTGGTTAGCTGTTAAATCAATACCTTGACACCTTCTGATGAGCAAAGTCAATGGGAAAGTCGGATTCACTTCACAACCGGGTTACTCACTTAACAGCTGCAGTGATTCACTTAATAACTATGGTAAGAAAGGTTGTAAAACTCACTTAACAAATGTCTCGCTTAAAGTTTGGGCTCGTTTGTGATCATAAATTGAGGACTCCCTGTAGAACATTAGAAATTTCCCAAAAATACATACAGTACATGCAGCAGCCAAAATAGTTAAGCAATTAATAGTAAAGCTATCAAATGCGCCCTTTAACAGATTCTGAGGCCCAGGCCTGGGTATTCAGCTACGTTTTTAAAGCTTTATGAATGACCAAAGGGCTGTAGCCATTATCATCTCTGAGATAAGTATATTTCATAAATCATCTCCTGTTTGTTCTCCTTGCCCCTGAAGACAAGTATAAAAAGGAGGGGAAAGACCCAGACATTAAACCTTGATGTAGATGTGAAGAGAGGGGCTACATAGCTGCTACCTCTAGCACAGGGGTGTCAAACTCAATTTCACTGAGGGCCACATCAGCATTGCGGTTGCCCTTGGGGGGCCGGGTGGGTGTGGCCAGAGTGGGTGCAGCCTACTGGGTGGGCATGGATGGGGTGGGTATGGCCTACTGGGTGGACATGGCCAGTTCTATATCATTCATGTCAAAGGTGACTGTTGGGGCCTGGGAAGGAGTGGAACAGATCTGAGGGTCTCTGGCAGAAAGGGGTGGGACTGGGGCAAGTGCCAAGGCATGGTTCACTGGGGCAAGTGCCAAGATGGCCACCACAAAATTATACATTGGCTCTCGGCCGGCCTGGGCCAGGGCGAAGGCAGCGGGGGCCGTTCCCTCACTGTTTCCAGGATGGCTTCGCGGGCCACATGAAACCACTTTGCGGGCCGCATCCGGCCCCCGGGCCTTGTATTTGACATGTCTGCTCTAGCAGGTCTTGTCTGCTGTCATTTCCAGAGCTCCTGGCAAGCTGAAGAAAAAGTGAATGGATCCATCTTTCTTTTTTTGGCAACACCAAACTTGTATTTAATGAATTATTTGAGGGACTTTCAGCCTGGTTTGAACGTTGTTGACTTTCTTAACGGGGTTCACGGTGTAAACTTATGCAAAACACTTTTTGGAAACTTCTCAAGCCGAATCTGGCATTCATGGCTCCCAGCGGGGTCAAGAGCAGCAGGAACATTTTTTGAAGAAGGAAAAAAGAAGAACTCTCCTGGCTGAAAACCATTTACAGGAAAGGCCAAAACAGTGACGAGCTGAAGCAAATTAGAAGCAGGATTCTGGCAAGCGCTGGGAGCAGAACCATTCTGTAAACAGGAGGAGCAGTTGCTAATAATAACTGGGGAAGGGGTCGAAAAGGAAGCACTCACTCCAACTGCACTGCTGCAAGCTGCAGTGATGAACGGCTGCCAAAACTGGCCGCAATGGCTATGTAGCAAACTGCGATTCTCTTCCATCTTTCCTAACAAGCCCCCAAATACACCCTCGCTTCAGGTTTGCAGTGACTCATCATGATAAATGCATGGAAATGCAGCCATTCTTTCTGCTTCTGCTTTGGGTTTGAACATCCAGCTTTCTTTGTTTTTTTCTCCCCCCCCACCACTCCCCTGACTCTTTGTCAAATGAAATTTGGAATTATATGACATCAAAGCTGTTTAGAGGAAAGCAAAGATATTTCAGAGGGGTCTGATCTGCTAAGCTGTTATCTCTCTCTCTCTCTCTCTCTCTCTGTCTCTCTCTCTCTCTCTTTTTTTTTTTACTGGTCTTCGTCATTCAGAAAGAAGGGTGGGGTGCTTTGGGCTAAGCTCCTCCCTTTATAGAGATGTTTTCCCCTCTGAAATTCTTAAGGTTTATGCTCAATTGTTCTTAAGCTTGGATCTCAAAGGACATCTGGTTCTTGTCCCCTCTCCTGGATCTCTTTAACGGGAGCTGGTAAGTGTTTCAGTCTTTTTTAAGATGGGCATTTCCATGAGATAACCAGCTTCCTATTATCACAAATAGTTCATGATAGTGTATGGCAAAGATTTAAGTGGCATATTCTTCCATTTGGGTGGGGCAGGCAGAGGCAAGCAATTTTTTTTTCTCCCCCAGCGGAGACTGCAAATTGCATGCAATTCAACAAGATTTTCCTGGGTGTCACTTCGCCTTCTTCTAGCCAAGTAGCTAACGGAGGTGTAAGGAGATTTACAGTTTTCTTAGACAATCGTCTCTTCACCCGTTTCCTGTTTTCCAGCTTTTAAATTAATTTTCCTGAGGGTGATCTCAATACAATGAATCCACCCCCCTCCACTCCAAGCACTTTTTCAAGCAGGAGGCTGGGGGATTTTAGGCTAATTGGAAAAATATATATGCACAAAGTAGGAAAAAAAAAAGGGGGGGGGGAAGACTGTCTAAACCGTTATGTCAATTTGTCACCATAAAAACGTGAAGCTTATGCACAAGGTGGTTGAGAAGGAGAAGTTTATTTTGTAAAAGAGAGAAAAGGAAGGAGGGAGAGAGGGAGAGAGAGAGAGAGAGAGGGAGGGAGGGAGAGATACTAGTTAATACTAGTTAATTAATTAATTAAATTAATTGGAAGCCAGATTTTGGCATAGTGTTGCAGATATTTCTTCCCATGTTTTCATGTCCCCCAATACAAAAATAACTGCTGAGCTAATAAAGTGAGCACCCTTTCTTTATTTGTTTGTGAAGCAAAGCCCACCAATTTGAGTGGCTACTACTTACATTTGTCTTAGTTTGGGGGCTAAAGAGAATGGCTGGCACCTTTAACAAGTTGGCATTTTTAACAGGTTGGCGAACAAAAGTGTTTTCCTTCAAGACGAGATTTTTATTTTTTTTTTACCTCTGTGCCTAATTCATCAACATGCAGCTTCTGGTGGGTCTCTTCTTCTTCTCCGTCCTCTTGACTACAGGTATGGACAGGGTTGTCCTCCAGGGGTGGATGGGTGGGGTGAGGGAGTTGTCAGTGGATCTAGGGAGGATCCCCCATACCAGCCACTTGGGGCGAAGGATTTCCTAGGGATTGCGAAAAGCCTTGAGAATGTCTCAACGATGGAGCGCTGTGCTTGAAAAACTGGTTGTAGAGTCAGACTATAGAACACGGTTTATCAAAAAATATACAAGTCAAGAGAGAACTTGCCGCACTCCTGGTCCTTTCACCTAATCAAGTTTGTTCTGGATTAACCATTAAGCAAAATAAATGTTTGCTTCGGACAGTAAGGAAAAGCAGGCGCCATAGATATTTCCCCCGTAGTTATATACCCTTAACTAGTCCATTGCCACACTTCACTGTATTCAGTTTTTCCCCCTCGTTGTCTCTATCTGCTATGTTTCCCAATTGAAACTGTGGTTAAGTCTGTCCATACGTTGTGAAATTAAAGAGTTTTCATCACTTCTCGTGGCTGTTAGTTTGGTATGCAGGTTCTGAGGTTTTGTTTGATAAATAATACAGGAAACCAGAAGTTGCCTTCAAGAGTTATGTGTTTATTCGGCTGAGTAAAGACGGGCTTCTCTAAACAGAGAGAAAAGCTCCAAATATCGAAAAAGCCTTATTTTCATACCTACTTTGATTACATAAGCAATTCACCCAGCAAAGCTGACACACATAAGATAGAGACTTCGCCCTTTAAGGCTGGCACACTATAGATAAGAAGGAAGAAAGCAGAAGTAGCTAAAATGTTCCCTTTTGAGTGTTTCTCCAAGGCACCATATGTTCCCGGGTGGGTTAAGATATTGGGTGTTTCCTTTGCTGTCCTTTCATAACCTTGCAATCATGGGTCTGCAAGTGGCCAGACAGAGCGGGGCCATCTGCACGTATTCACTGTCCCCTAAGTCCAAGTCAACAAGTTGGTGTTCAAGGATGCGTTCTGCCAGTTCGTCTGTCTGTCTGTCCTACATAGTGGCTGTTGCAGTCCTTACAATGTATGTTATCAATGACTCCTGTTTTTTTCTTCTGGGGCTGCTGGGTCTTTTGGTTTACTGGCTGTTGATGGGCAGTCTTCTAGAATTGCTTTATCATCGCCTTTTTCTGGGATGTTCTGATGGGAAACCGGGCCAGCTAATTCCCATTCACTGGCAATAAGGAAATAGCTGGAGAGTTGTTCTACTAATTGCGTGAGAACAGGGTGTTCCTTAGAGCAGGAAGTGTTTTGTCCTATCATCATCATCATCATCATCATCATATCAACTTTCCTGTGGAACAATCAACAGTCAATTTAGGAAAGGCTTCCTTCCTCCCTATTTCTAACTTGCTACTTTCCCCAGGAATTTTGGCAGATTCCAAATGGAACAAAGGCAATTTGATTTTGCTTTCTGTCGAACCTGTGCTCCTTCGGACTTATTCCTACCTCTCCCTGCCAGAACTTAGTAGCGTGCACCTCCTATATCTCAGAATGGCTTCTGCTAAACTTTGCCTCTTCTAAGTTTAATACCTTAATACAAGCCTGGTTGTGTCTCACCCATCATCTCCACTGGCCAGCCTAGCTAAAGCTGCTGAGGGTCCTGGTTCAGTACAACGGCACTGAAAAAAAAAGTGACGTATGTCATGACCGTTTTTCACACTTACAACCATTGCAGCATCCCTCATGGTCAGGGGGTCAAAATTCAGATGCTTGGGCAGCTGACTTGTATTTACGACGGTGGCCACGTCCCAGGGGTCACGTGATCCTCTTTTGCGACCTTCTGACAAGCAAAGTCAACGGGGAAGCCAGATTGGCTGAACGACCGTGTTACTAACTTAACAACTGCAGTGATTCACGTATCCCTGCCCTACTCTCTTAGCTCCTCCCCACTTTTTCCTCCCTCTCCAGGTAGTTCCTTGATGTGTGAACATTGTGCCTCACAAACTTCAGATTGTTCTGGTTCGAAGCAAGAATGTTCTCTTAAGAATGCTGTCTGCATGACTTTGACGACTGAAGTTACCGCAGGTGAGTAAGACAAGTCCTATTTTTCCCAGCAAGGGAATAAATAACGTGGGTCTTGCAAGCTACATAAATCGGATGGATCCTCTGCCATCAGGTTGGAGATGCACTTTCAGGTCTTCCTACCGCAGTGGTTCTCAACCTTTTTAATGCCGCGACCCCAACCGGTTGTAAGTTGAGGACTAAACCAGTCGTAAGTCGAGGACTAAACCGGTCGTAAGTCGAGGACTACCCAACCGGTCGTAAGTCGAGGACTTTCCCTGCCCGGGAGCGCCACGCATGCGTGGTTCCGCCCCCTGCGCCGGCTGAGGCGTAGCTGGCAAGCGGCAGAGACGGAGCAGGCCGACCACCAGCTGGCCCAGCCCAAGGGAGGTAAGGCACCTGCCGGAAAAGGGGAAAAAAAATGGCGGACAAAAAAAATGGCGGACAAAAAAAAATGGCAGACAGCCTTGCTTGGCAACCCCCATGAAATGGTCGATCGACCCCAAATGGGGTCCCGACCCACAGGTTGAGAACCACTGTCCTACCGTGCCCACCACCACCACCACCACCACTGTATAATGAAGTCTGTCCACCTTCCTGCTGGACATCCTCTTTTTCTCTTTTTTTTCTACTTTTCCCTGCATTGTGGCTTTCTCCAAAGAACTGGGTCTTCACATAATTGTCCATGACCATTTGAGCCTGGCCATGAACATAGTACAGGAAGTCCTCAATATACAATAGTTTGTTTAGTGCCAGTTCAAAGTTACAATGGCTCTGAAAAAAGTGACCTAAGACTGTTTCCCCCGCTTACGACTCTTGTAGTATCGCCTTGGTCGCAGAATCAAATTTCAGATGTTTGGCAACTGACTCAAATCGACGATGGTTCGAAGTGTCCCAGGGTCATGTGTGATCCCCTTTTGTAAACTTCTGAAAGTCAATGGGGAAGCCAGATTCACTTATTAACTTAACAGCTGCAGTGATTCACGTAACAACTGTGGCGAGAAAGGTTGTAAAATGGGGCAAATTCATTTAACAGATGTCTTACTTAGCAACCGAAATTTTTGGGCTCAGTTGTGGTCGTAAGTCAAAGACCACATGTAAGAGATTTCTGTCCATGCAGAATCACAGGCCATTCATGAAACAATAGTTAACTAACTAGACCAGTGATGGTGAACCTTTTAGAGACCAAGTGCCCAAAAACTGCCCCTGCCCCTGCCCCTGCCCTGCTCGCCCCATTCCACCCCAGCCCCCAGCAAATTGACCCATGAGAACTTCTGCTTTTGGCGAGGACAGATTTCCGCCCAAAGGCCTTTTCCCGTACCATTCAGATAGCAGCCTACAATAACAACGGTGGCAAAAACAATCGTAAAATGGGGCAAAAATTCATGTAACATCTTCATGTAACAGAAACTTTGGGTTCAGTTCAGTGGTGAGATTCAAATACCTGAACAACCGGTTCTCTGCATGGATGCAGGCCTGGGCATCCAAGCCTAGAATGGACTTCCGGAAGTGACATCCATGCACTTCCGATGGGCCGTTCTAGGCCTGGGAGGCCTCCTCCAGGCCTCTGAGACCTAGAACGGGCTTTCAGAAGTGGTATCCATGCACTTCCGGTGGACCGTTCTAGGCCTGAGAGGCCTCCTCCAGGCCTCTGAGGCCTAAAACGGACAGCCGGAAGCGCTGTGCACTCAGCCAGTTCTCAGAACTCAACCAAATTTAGCTACCGGTTCTGCCGAACCAGTGCAAACCAGCTGAATCCCTCCACTGGCTCAGTTGTGGTTCTAAGGCAAGGACTGCCTGTATTGGAAACCTGTATTTGGATGGATGGAGGATTTCCTTTAAGTCTGAGTGATGGCTCTGATCACTGACATTTCTCTGTTTCTCCAGGACCCCAGAAACTCCAAGCCACTATCAAAGGTTGCAGTCCGGAAGAATCTTGCAAGACTTTTGAAAATCTGAAAGGGAAGACTGTCACAAGCCAAAACCCCGATATGCCAGCTATACCAGCTGGAGCTGTCGTTAAACAAGCTGTCTGCAGCAGAGCCCCTCCCTCCTTTGCATCGTTCTTCCCAGCATTCCTGGGGCTCCTCCTGATGAAGCTTCTCTTCTAAAGCTCTTCCTTCCACTGAAGAAGTTGTCCCCTTTTCTTGGCCTGTACACCTTCTCAAGCTGGTCAGGCGGGCTCTTTGATGTTATGCTTAGGTCTCCATATTTTCCCAAATGGAACCCAGTGAAGCAGACAAATATATAATCAGCCAAATGGAACCCAGTTAAGCAGACAAATATATAATCAGCAGCCTTGAATGTGTGTTTGAAGAAAAAAAAAAATGGTGTAATTCAAATAAAGAAAACAATAAAAAATAAATAATTGGATTACAGTCATTGCCTGGGTTTTTTTTTTTTTTTCATTTGGAGTAGAAAGAAAAAAAATGCACGTTCTCCATTCTACGGGGCTAGTTTGCCACTCCCCCCATCCAGATTTGATGTGATTTATATTTACTTGTATATCAAAAGTAGAAACGGCCCATCTCACAGAGTTTTGATGTTTCAACTACTATATATTATTTTATCGATCAACTGTTTATTTTATTCTGTTCGTGCCATCCGAATCCCCAAGGCATGCATTACTTCTCTTCTTTCCTGTGGAGTCTACACAGCCCTGGAGTTTCTCCAGTGGGTCTCTGATACAAGAACGTCTCCTGAGCCCATTTAGTTAAGCGGACACTTGCTAACTGACTTCAACCAACTCATCCTAATGTAGTTTTCCACAAGAGTCCGGCCGTTCATGTGAGATGCACAAAGCTTCAGGACTGGAAGACCAGGGACCTTGTTTGGGGTCATTGGCAGTTACCCTGGTTGGATTGTCCATGAAAGTGAGGCATGAAAGCTGACTGGCTGACTTTGGGCCAATCACCAAAGAGGCAATGAATTCTAGTCCCGCCTTAGGCAAAAAAGTCAGTTGGTTTATGTTGGGGCAGTTACTCTCTCTCTCTCTCTCTGTCCAACTGACCTCATAGGTGAGTGGGGAAAATAGGAGGAAAAAAGAGTAGTAAGTATGCTCACTGCCTTGAGTTATTTATACAAGTAGTAAAGGTGAGATGTAAACCATAAAAAAAAATACACAAATAAATATTGTCTTGAGAGGGGACCTCATTGTCACTCTGGAAGGTGAATTGCCTTCTCCAGGTAGGTCCTCCACAGTCCGTGCAGAAGGTGATACTGGAGTCATAATCAGAGACAACTTTGAATTTTTACAGGTAATAAAGCAGCAGTTTTACAAGTGTTTCATGTCCCTTTTTTTTTTTTTTTTGGTCTATGGATGCCTTGCGTGTTGTTTTGCAGAACCTCCCGGCCACACAATTGTGTCCCTTCAAGAAGAGATGAGGTTTTTTTTAAACCTCTGTGTCTCATGACCTTCATGAAGCTTCTTCAGGAGCTCTTCTTCTTCTCCGTCCTCCTGACTACAGGTATGGTCAGGGTTGTCCTCCTGGGGGGTCAGTGAAGCTAATAAGGAGCGTCCTCCACACTGACCACTTGTAGAGGGTCGCTTAAGGCTGTGAAAATCCTTGGGAAATGCTGTCCCCAAAGATGGAGTTGGTGGCTGGAAAAAAAGAAGTGGGCGTAGAGTTGGAACAGATTAAGGTTTATCAAAAGTACTTACATCAAGGGAGAATTTACCGCATTGATGGTCCTTTCTTATGACCAGGCTAGCCCTGGAATAACCATTAAGCAAAATAAGCCTGTGCCTAGGGTCATAAGGAAAAGGTGGCACCACACATCTTCCTCCTAGTTGCATGCCCTTAATTATTTCACTGCCAAACTTCATTTAGGTCAGGTTCCCCCCCCCCCCATTGTCTTTATTCGCTATGTTCAACTTTAACCTGCATTGTTAAAAAAAAATCACTTCCACTGAGGGCTACCTCTATTGAAAATATCTTCTGCTTTACTTGCCACCTCCCGAAATTCCTCTTCAAACTGATGGGAGAAAACTTCAGATTTTTTATTTCATTTATGAAATTTGGGTACCACTCATCTCACTCTCAGAGTGACTCTGACTGGTTTACAACTATATAATTTTTTATTAAAGAAACGAACCACAGTTAACGTAGGAAAGCAGCAGGTTTCCTTCCTTCCTTTTTCTAACTGGCTACGTTCCCCAGGAATTTTGGCAGATCGCAAATGGAACAAAGGCAATTTGTTTTTGTTTTCCGTCTAACCCAGGGGTAGGCAACCTTGGCTCTTTTATGACTCGTGGACTTCAACTCCCAGAATTCCTGAGCCAGCCATGCTGAGGAGAAAGGGAGAGGTTTCCATGCTGAGCCATGTTGGCTCAGGAATTCTGGGAGTTGAAGTCCACAAGTCATGAAGGGGCCACAGTTCCCCCATGCTGGCTCAGGAATTCTGGGGGTTGAAGTCCACGAGTCATAAAAGAGCCAAGGTTGCCTACCCCTGGTCTAACCTGTGCTCCTTCTCTCTTATTCCTACCCCTCCCTGTCAGAAGTCAGTAGTGTGCACCTCTTCTAGCTCATCATGGCTTCTGCTAAACTTTGTCTCTGGAACATATTTTATCTTCATATGGCTCTGATTGAGTATCACCGTGTCTCCACTGGCCAGCCTAGCAAAGGCTGCTGAGCGTCCGGGTTCCATAATATTGAAAGCATCGCTGATTCCCCATCCCTATCCTATATCCTTAGCTCCTCCCACTTTCCCTCCCTTCTCCAGGTAACTCCTTGACGTGTGAGCATTGTGTATCGCCTACTTTAGAAACATGCTCTGGTTTAAAGAAAAAATGTCCTTATAAGAATGCTGTCTGCATGACTTTGACGACTGAAATTACAATAAGTGAGTAAATCTCATTGATCCTCTGCCATCAGGCTGGTGATGGTCCTTCAGGTTTTCCAACAATGGCCCACCACCACTAAAATGAAGCCCATCCCCTTATTGCTAGTCATCCTCTTCTTCTCTTTTCTTCCTCTTTTCCCATCATTACATCCTTCTCCAGAGAACTTGTCTTCACATAATGCATTTGAAGTAGGGTATTTTGAGCCTGGTCGTGTTGATCAGGGGTCCCCAACCCCATGGGCTGCGGCCCACTACCGGGCCTTGACCTTTCAGAACCAGCCCCTGGAGGTGGTAGGTGAGCACGTGCTCACATCTCCACTTATGTGTGCAGCTGGCAAGTGATGTGCTGCTCACTACACTTGCCCACTGCTTGCATGGAACCACTGCAAGCATGTGCACACATCCCCACTTATGTCAGAAGTGGGTGAGTATGTACACTCTGAGCGAGCGGTGGGTGCGCATGCCCTCCACTCATGCACAGGGAGCGGTGCATGCACACTTGCTTGCCATTCATGCAGAACCATCCCCTCTCCTCCCCCCCCCCCTTGCTGGTCCACAAAGTTGGAAAGTTTGGGGAAATCTTGTGTACATCGTGTTGGAAACCTGTATTTGGGTGGGTGGAGGAACTCCTTTAGCTCTGAGTGATGGCTCTGATCACTGACATTTCTCTCTTCCTCCAGTAGTGAAAATCTTAAGCATCCTGAAAACTTGTAGTCGGGAAGATGTGCGCTCCCGGGCAGGGAAAGTCCTCGGCTTATGACCGGTTGGGTAGTCCTCGACTTACGACCGGTTTAGTCCTCGACTTACGACCGGTTTAGTCCTTGCCTTACGGCCGGTTGGGGGTCGCGGCATTAAAAAGGTTGAGAACCACTGCTCTAATCCCTGACATTTCTCTATTCTTCCAGTGCTGAAAATTATAACCGTCATGAAAACTTGCAACCTGAAAGATAACTGCAAGCAACTACAGGAACAGAAAGGAAACACTTTAACCGGCCCGTTACCCAATATATCAGATATTATTCCTAATATTCAAGTTGGGTCTGTCATTAAAGACGTTATCTGCAGCAAAGCCCCTCCCTCCTTTGCATGTTTCTTCCCAGCATTCCTTGGGCTCCTCCTGATGAAGCTTCTCTTCTAAAGCTTTTTTTTCCACTCAAGACGTTGTCCCCTTTTCTGGGCCTGAATATCCATCCTATCAAGCTGGTCAGGCGGGCTCTTTGATGTTATGCTTAGGTCTCCATATTTTCCCAAATGGAACCCAGTGAAGCAGACAAATATTTAATCAGCCAAATGGAACCCAGTTAAGCAGACAAATATATAATCAGCAGCCTTGAATGTGTGTTTGAAGAAAAAAAAATGGTGTAATTCCAATAAAGAAAACAATAAATAATTGAATTACAGTCATTGCCTGGGTTTCTTTTTTTTTTGTTTAATTTGAAGTAGGAAAAGAAAATCTACGTTCTCCATTCTACGGGGCTAGTTTGCCCCTCCCCCCATCCAGATTTGATGTGATTTATATTTACTTGTATATCAAAAGTAGAAACGGCCCATCTCACAGAGTTTTGATGTTTCAACTATTATATATTATTTTATCGATCAACTGTTTATTTTATTCTGTTCGTGCCATCCGAATCCCCAAGGCATGCGTTACTTCTCTTCTTTCCTGTGGAGTCTACACAGCCCTGGAGTTTCTCCAGTGGGTCTCTGATACAAGAACGTCTCCTGAACCCATTTAGTTAAGCTGACACCTGCTAACCTACTTCAACCAACTCGTCCGGCCGTTCATGTGAGATGCACAAAGCTTCAGGACTGGAAGCCCAGGGACCTTGTTTGGGGTCATTGGCAGTTACCTTGGTTGGATTGTCCATGAAAGTGAGGCATGAAAGCTGACTGGCTGACTTTGGGCCAATCACCAAAGAGGCAATGAATTCTAGTCCCGCCTTAGGCAAAAAAGTCAGTTGGTTTATGTTGGGGCAGTTACTCTCTCTCTGTCCAACTGACCTCATAGGTGAGTGGGGAAAATAGGAGGAAAAAAGAGTAGTAAATATGCTCACTGCCTTGAGTTATTTATACAAGTAGTAAAGGTGAGATGTAAACCATAAAAAAAATACACAAATAAATATTGTCTTGAGAGGTGACCTTATTGCCCCTCTGGAAGGCGAATTGCCTTCTCCAGGTAGGTCCTCCACAGTCCGTGCAGAAGGTGATACTGGAGTCATAATCAGAGACAACTTTGAATTTTTACAGGTAATAAAGCAGCAGTTTTACAAGTGTTTCATGTCCCCCTTTTTTTTTTTTTGGTCTATGGATGTTGTTTTGCAGAACCTCCCGGCCACACAATTGTGTCCCTTCAAGAAGAGATGGGCTTTTTTTTAAACCTCTGTGTCTCATGACCTTCATGAAGCTTCTTCAGGAGCTCTTCTTCTTCTCTGTCCTCCTGACTACAGGTATGGTCAGGGTTGTCCTCCTGGGGGGTCAGTGAAGCTAATAAGGAGCGTCCTCCACACTGACCACTTGTAGAGGGTTGCTTAAGGCTGTGAAAATCCTTGGGAAATGCTTTCCCCAAAGATGGAGTTGGTGGCTGGAAAAAAAGAAGTGGGCGTAGAGTTGGAATAGATTAAGGTTTATCAAAAGTACTTACATCAAGGGAGAATTTACCGCATTGATGGTCCTTTCTTATGACCAGGCTATCCCTGGAATAACCATTAAGCAAAATAAGCCTGTGCCTAGGGTCATAAGGAAAAGGAGGCACTACAGATTTTCCTCCTAGTTGCATACCCTTAATTATTTCACTGCCAAACTTCATTTAGGTCAGGTTTTCCCCCCTCATTGTCTTTATTCGCTATGTTCAACTTTAACCTGCATTGTTAAAAAAAAAAATTGCTTCCATTGAGGGCTACCATTGTTGGGGCATCGGTTGGCCTTAATCAGACCCTGGCCCAGATAATTGAAAGAGGGCCCTCAAGTGGGCTTTTTGAGCTTCAAGATAACACAACCTGGCAGAATGTCTCTTCTTAAAGTGAAACCGAACTTGTGCACAGGTAGTTCTCGACTTACAACAGTTCATTTAGTGACCGCTCCAAGTTACAGCCCTGAAAAAAAGTGACTTATGACCGTTTTCCCCACTTATGACCACTTCAGCATCCCCAAGGTCACGTGATCAAAATTCAGACACTTGGCAACGGACTCATATTTATGATGGTTGCCGTACCCCTGGGTCACGCGATTAACTTTCGTGACCTGCTAACAGGCAAGGTCCATGGGGAAACCAGAAGCCAGATTAACAACCGTGTTAATGTAGTAAATTGAACAATTATTAGAATAATGATTTGTCTGCATAAATGCAATAATGATGTGTCTGCATAATTGCTAGAACAATGAGGTAATGCATAATCACTGGGAAAATTAACTGGGAAAGTTCTGTGTCAGTAATATGTGGCAACCAAATGCGCTTTGCACATGGATACTTTGTATGTAGCAAAACCTTCCATTGTATGCCTGTGAGAAACGCTCCTAATGTATCATAGTGTATTATCATGTGTAGTCCCTTTGTTCCTGAAAGGAGGGTAGTATAAAAACTGAAGTCTAATCCCGCCCTCCTCGTTCAGAATTGCCTATCTCTAATATGCTCTGGACCTTGTGCAAATAAACTTCTCTGTTAACCCCTCTGGAATTCGTAAGAGTTCTTTCGTTTTCCACAAGAGTGTTACTAATGTAACAACTGCAGGGATTCACTGAAAAACCGTGACAAGAAAGGTTATAAAATGGGGTAAAAATTCCCTTAACAACTGTCTCACTTAGAAACAGAAATTTTGGGTTACCTGCATTGAAAACCTCTTCTGCATTACCTGCTCCCCCCCCTTAAATTCCCCTTCAAATTGATGGGGGGGAATGGCTTAAGATGTTTTATTTCACTTATGAAATTTGGGTACCACCCATCTCACTTTCAGAGTGACTCGTCCTTCCTTCCTATTTCTAACTGGCTACGTTCCCCGGGAATGTTGGCAGATTCCAAATGGAACAAAGGCCATTTGTTTTTGATTTACATCTATCCTGTGCTCCTTTTCTCTTATTCCTACCCCTCCCTGTCAGAAATAAGGATTGTGGACCTCCTCTACCTCATCATGGCTTCTGCTAAACTTTGTCTCTGGAACATATTTTACCTTCATATGGCTCTGATTGAGTCTCACCGTGTCTCCACTGGCCAGCCTAGCTAAGGCTGCTGAGCGTCCGGGTTCCATAATATTGAAAGCATCTCTGATTCCCCATCCCTATCCTATATCCTTAGCTCCTCCCACTTTCCCTCCCTTCTCCAGGCAACTCCTTGACGTGTGATCATTGTGTATCGCCTACTTCAGAAACATGCTCTGGTTTTAAGAAAAAATGTCCTTATAAGAATTCTGTCTGCATGACTTTGAAGACTGAAGCTAAAATACGTGAGTAAGACATGCCACGTAAATCTCATTGATCCTGATAGCACAGGATCAATGAGATCCTGTGCTATCAGGATCAGGCTGGTGATGGTCCTTCAGGTTTCCCAACAGTGCCCCCATCACCACTGAAATAAAGTCTGTGTCCTTATTGGTAGTCATCCTCTTCTTCTCTTTTCATTACATCCTTCTCCAGAGAGTTTGGTCTTTACATAATGCATTTGAAGTAGGGTATTTTGAGCCTGGTCGTGTAGATCAGGGGGTCCCCAACCTCATGGGCTGCAGCCCACTATCGGGCTTTGAGCCTTTCAGAGCTGGCCCCTGGAGGTGGTAGATGAGCACCTGCGCACATCCCCACTTATGTCAGCAGCAGGCGAGTGATGTGCTGCGCACTACATTTGCCCGCTGCTTGCATGGAACCGTACCCCTCTCCTCCCGCCCCGGCTGGTCCGCAAAGCCAGAATGGTTGTCGAATTCTGGGGTAGATAATATTGGAAAGCTGAATTCCTTTAGCTTGGAGTGATGGCTCTAATCCAGCGGTTCTCAACCTATGGGTCATGACCCCATTTGGGGTCGATCGACCATTTCACGGGGGTCGCCAAGCAAGGCTGTCCGCCATTTTTTTCCCCTTTTCCGGCGGGTGCCTTATCTCCCTTGGGCTGGGCCAGCTGGTGGTCGGCCTGCTCCGTCTCTGCCGCTTGCCAGCTACGCCTCGGCCGGCGCAGGGGGCGGAACCACGCATGCGCGGCACTCCCGGGCAGGGAAAGTCCTCAGCTTACGACCGGTTGCGTAGTCCTCAACTTACGACGGGTTTAGTCCTCGACTTACGACCGGTTTAGTCCTCGACTTACGACCGGTTGGGGGTCGCGGCATTAAAAAGGTTGAGAACCACTGCTCTAATCCCTGACATTTCTCTATTCTTCCAGTGCTGAAAATTATAACCATCATGAAAACTTGCAATCTGAAAGATAACTGCAAGCAACTACAAGAACAGAAAGGAAATATTTTACCCAGCTCATTACCCAATATGACAGACAGTATTCCTAGTTTTCAAGTTGGGGCTGTCATTAAAGAAGTTATCTGCAGCAAAACCCCTCCCTCCTTTGCATGTTTTTTCCCAGCATTCCTTGGGCTTCTCCCGATGAAGCTTCTCTTCTAAAGCTCTTCCTTCCACTCATGAATTTGTTCCCTTTTCTGGGCCTGAATATCCTATCAAGCTGATCAGGCGGGCTTTTTGATGTTATGAATAAGTCTCTATATTTTCCCAAATGGAACCCAGTTAAGCAGACAAATAACTAATCAGCCAAGTGGAAACCGGTTAAGCAAATATATAATCGGCCAAATGGAACCTAGTTAAGCAGACAAATATATAATCAGCAGCCTTGAATGTGTATTTGAAGAAAAAAAAACGGTGTAATTCAAATAAAGAAAACAAATAATTGGATTCTGGTCCATTGCCTGGTTTTTTTTTGTTTTTGTTTTTAATTTGGAGTAGAAAGAAAAAAAATGCACGTTCTCCATTCTACGGGGTTAGTTTGCCGCCTTCTTCATCCAGATTTGATGTGATTTATATTTATTTATTTCTATATCAAAAGTAGAAACGGCCCATCTCACAGAGATTTGATTTTTCAACTATTCTATATTATTTTATATTGATCAATTTTATTTTATTTTCCGTTCATGCCATCTGAATCCTGAAGACATGTGTCACTTTTCTTCTTTCCTGTGGAGTCTACACAGCCCTGGAGTTTCTCTCGTGGGTCTCTGATACAAGAACGTTTCCTGAATCCATTTAGTTAAGCAGACACCTGCTAACTGACTTCAACCAACTATTCCAGTTGTTTGTTGTGTGATGCAGAAAGCTTCAAAAGTGGAAGGCCAGGCTTGTTCATGAAACTGAGGCATGAAAGCTGACTGGGTGACTTTGGGCAAATCACCAAAGAGGCAGTGAATTCTAGTCCCGCCTTAGGCAAAAAAAGTCAGTTGGTTTATGTTGGGGCGGTTACTCTCTCTCTCTCTCTGTCCAACTGACCTCATAGGTGAGTGGGGAAAATAGGAGGAAAAAAGAGTAGTAAGTATGCTCACTGCCTTGAGTTATTTATACAAGTGGTAAAGGCGAGATGTAAACCATAAAAAAAAATACACAAACAAATATTGTCTTGAGAGGTGACCTCATTGTCACTCTGGAAGGTGAATTGCCTTCTCCAGGTAGGTCCTCCACAGTCCGTGCAGAAGGTGATACTGCAGTCGTAATCAGAGACAACTTTGAATTTTTACAGGTAATAAAGCAGCAGTTTTACAAGTGTTTCATGTCCCCCCCCTTTTTTTTTTTTTTGGTCTATGGATGCCTTGCGTGTTGTTTTGCAGAACCTCCCGGCCACACAATTCTGTCCCTTCGAGAAGAGATTCTTTTTGTTTAACCTCTGTGTCTCATCATCATTATGTGTCTCGTCATCATTATGCGGCTTCTGCTGGGCCTCTTCTTCTTCTCTGTCCTCCTGACTACAGGTATGGTCAGGGTTGTCCTCCTGGGGGTCAGTGAAGCTAAGGAGGGTCCCCCACACTGACCTCTTGTAGGGGGTTGCCTAAGGCTGTGAAAAACCTTGGGAAATGCTCAAAGATGGAGTGGTTGGCTGGGGAAAAAAAGTGGGTATACAGTCGGAATAGATTAAAGTTTATCGATAGTACTTAAGTCAAGGGAGATTTTACTGCATTCAAGGTCCTTTCTTACGACCCGGTTAGCCCTGGAATATATACTTAGCTCCTCCCACTTTCCCTCCCTCTCCAGGTAGCTCCTTGAAGTGTGAACATTGTCTGTCACCTACTTCAGAAATATGCTTTGGTTCAAAGAAAAAATGTCCTTATAAGAATTCTGTCTGCATGACTTTGACGACTGAAGCTACAATAAGTGAGTAAGACCTGCGATGTAAATCTGATTGATCCTCTGCCATTGGGCTGGTGATGTTCCTTCACGTTTTCCAACAGTGCCCCCACCACCACTGAATTGAAGCCCGTCCCCTTATTGCTAGTCATCCTCTTCTTCTCTTTTCTTCCTCTTTTCCCACCATTACATCCTTCTCCAGAGAGTTTGGTCTTCACATAACGCATTTGAATTAGGGTAATTTGAACCTGGTCATGTAGATCTTCTTCTTCTTCTTGTGCCATATCTGTTATCGGATGTTGGCGATCATGTTGGCGATCCTGTTTTTATCAGCAGCCGCACGAAAAAGTGCTGATGAGTTTTGTCCAAACCAGTCCCATGTAGATCAGGGGTCCCCAACCCAATGGGCTGCAGCCCACTACCAGACCATAAGCCTTTCAGAACCAGGCTATGGAGGTGGCAGGCGAGTATGCACGCACATGCCAGCAGTGGGCAATCATGTACACTTTGAGTGGGTGGCGGGCGCGCGTGCCCGCCGCTCATGCAAGTGGAACTACGCTTGCCTGCCACTCATGCAGAACCAGCTCCTTCCCCCCCACACTACTCCACAAAGCCAGAAAGTTGGGGAACTCTTGTGTAGATAGTATTGGAAACCTGTATTTGGGTGGGTGAATGATGGCTCTGATCATTGACATTTCTCTCTTCCTTCAGTGGTGAAAATCGTAAGCATCATGAAAAGTTGCAGTCCGGAAGATGACTGCAGGCAACTACAGAGGCATAAAGGACACAGTTTACCCAGCCCATTGCCCAATATATCAGATATTATTCCTAATATTCAAGTTGGGGCTGTCATTAAAGACATTGTCTGCAGCAAAGCCCCTTCCTCTTTTGCATCGTTCTTCCCAGCATTCCTTGGGCTTCTCCTGATGAAGCTTCTCTCCTAAAGCTTTTCCTTCCACTCAAGAAGTCCCCTTTTCCGGGCCTGTATATCTTCTCAAGCTGATCAGGCGGGCTGTTTGATGTTATGCATAGGTCTCCATATTTGCCTAAATAGAAACCAGTTCAACAGACAAATATATAATCAACAGCCCTTGAATGTGTGCTTAAAAAAAAAAAGACGGTGTAAAGAGAAAACAATAAATAATTGGATTCCAGCCCTTGCCTCTTTCGATTTGGGATAGGAAAAAAAATGCACCTTTTTCTGCGGGGATAGATATAGTTTGGCATTGCCTTCCTCCTGATTTGATTTGATGTATTGATTTATATTTATTTTTATTTATTGGTATTTCACTCAGAAATTTGATTTCTGATGCTGTTTGTCCTGTCTCTTTGAGGCCTCTTCCTAGCCAGCTCAGGAACGGATGGTTACAAAAGCTGAGCAAAGTGGCAGAGTAGATTGGTGGTGCTGGGAGAGAAGGAAGGAAGGAGATGTTTGTGTATGGCTGCAGTCCTGCAAGCCATGCTGGGAAGAAAAATTACGATCCCACCAAAAGTTAATGGGCTGACCGTGAGAGGCTTGGTAGATACTAAGAACAGAGGAACATTGGTAGGTCCTCATTTAGTGACAAAGGAAGCATCCCCGGGGAAAGAGCCTCTTACAAACGCGTTTGGGCAGACTCAGATGGCCACGTTGGTTAAAGTCAGAATACAAGAGAGCCTTAGCTGGAAATGTAAGCTGTTGGACTGTGGTTGCTCCCACCCAAATAAAGACAGTGCTTTCGTGCAGTAACACTACCGCAGTCCGGAAAATGCTTGCCAGCAATTTGAAGGGCAGATAGGAAAGCCCTTATCTCACCAGTTACCCAAACATGCCAGATATTTTCCCCTCGTCTTGTAGTTGCATTGTCACGAAAAGATCGACTGCAGCAAAGCCCGTCCCTGTTTTACGTTGCTCTCGCCAGCAGACTTTGGCTTTCTCCTGATGAAGCTTCTTTCCTGAAGCTCTTCCTTCCATACATAGCCCTGCTCTGTTGTTGTTCAGTTGCTAAGTTGTGTCCGACTCTTTGTGACCCGATGGAGCAGAGCACGCTAGGCTCCCCTGTCCGCCCGTCTCCGAAGTTGCCCAAATTCATGTTCTTTGCGTCGATGACACGAACCATCTTATCCTGTGTCATCCTCTTCTCCTTTTGCCTTCAGTCTTTCCCAACATCAGGGCCTTTTTGAATGAGTCCTCACTTCTCATTAGGTGGCCAGGATCTGAGCTTCAGCTTCAGTGTCTGTCCTTCCGCAGAAGAGTCACAGTTGATTTCCTTTGGGATCGACTGATTGGAGTCCAAGGGACTCTCAAGAGACAGTCTCCAGCACCACAATTCAGAAGTAACAATTCTTTGGTGCTCAGCCTTCCTTGTAATCCAACTCCCACTTTACTACCGGGAAAACCACAACTTTAACTACAGTATATGGACCTTTGTTGGCAAGGGGATGTTTTTGCTTCTTAATATACTGTCTAGATTGGTCGTAGCTTTCCTCCCAAGGAGTAATCGTCTTTTGATTTCATGGCTGCAGTCACTGTCTGCAGTCGTCTTGCAGCCCAAGAAAATAACATCTGCCCTGCTTCCATTTCTTCCCCTTCTATTTGCCAGGAAGTGATGGGATTGGATGCCAAGATCCTAGTTTTTTCAATGTTATTTAATTCGATTTTTAAAACAAACTATTTATTTATTATCATGGTTTTTAGTATCGCCTGTTCACCGCCCTGAGTCCCGCAAGGGAGATAGGGCAGTATATAAATTTAATAAATAAAAATAAATAAATAATAAATAAAATGTTGAGTTTCAAGCCAAATTCACCCCCATCAAGAAGCTCTTTATTATTAGTTCTTCTTCACTTTCTGCCTGTAGAGCAGTATCTTCTGCATATTTCTCCCTGCTCTACCAGCAGTTTTGTCTGATAGGCCAGTCAACCAGCCTTCCCCGATTGGCTGGTGGCTGGAATCCCGCTCCTTGGACTTTAAACAGGAAGACACCGGAGTGGGCTTCTGGGAGATGTAGTCTACAGCAGAGACAACTGAATCATAGTGCTGTGAAGCAGAACTACAGAGCCCACAACAGCTCAGAGATGAAAAAGGGAAAGGCAAGCTCAGAGGGAAAAGAAGGGGAGGGAAGCAGGAGGAGAGAAGACTTATAAGGAGTAGGGAAGCAGAAAGGAGAGAGAGAGAGAGAGAGAGAGAGAGAGAGAGAGAGAGAGAGAGAGAGAGAGAGAGAGAGAGAGAGAGAGAAACAGTGTTTTTCATAGAGGGAACAGCTGTGGCATCCTGGGCTGTGGTCTGCATTCCTGCATACCATAAAAGAAGTGAAAGTCCTAATCCAGCTGTGGCGCGTTCTTCATCTGGCTGCAGGTTCCTGATCCATCATCCCCGGGCTAGAGAGGTGAGCCCCATAGACCTCTTGCCAGGTCTGCAGAGGGGAGGGGTCCAGAAAGAAGTCAGCAGGATCAGTGAGAGTTTATTTGGCTACAAAACAGTTTCTGTGACATATTTGTGTCTTCTACGCAAGTGCTGTAATGCAGGGCTTTTCAACCAGTGGTACGGGTACCACCTGTGGTACATTGGCACCTGGCAGGTGGTACACGACCATCCTAGAAAAGTGGTAGTGGGGGAGGGGAATGAGCTGAACGGTGGCAGCACCGCACAAGCCTGAGTGAGAGACGGCTGGAGCTGCAGGGCTGTCAGGGCTCAGCGGAAGCGCCAGGATCAGTGCCGCTTTCCAGCTGATCGGCACTTCTTCGGGACTGTCAGGGCTCAGTGGAAGCGCCAGGATCAGCGCCAGGCTCCAGCTGGAGCTCGGCACTGATCCTGGTGCTTTTGCTGAGCCCAGAAGAAGTGCTGATCAGCTGGAATGTTGCAGCATCTCCAGGGTCTTGTGATTTACATTCAGATGCTTGGCAACTGATTCATATTTATGACGGTCACAGTGTCCCAGGGTCATGTGAAGTGACCAAAACTTGCTGCAACCACCCAGCAGACAGGGGGGATAAAAACCAAACACCCCCCACCCCACCCCCACTGCCAATCCTCAACAGAAATGCTCACAACAATGAAAACCTCAAACAGGAGGAAGAGCGCGGCCTGGCGGGCAGGCAGGTGTCTTGCTCGGCTATGGCTTGGGGGGCACTTTTTTCAGTGCCATTGTAACTTCAAACAGTCATTAAGTGAACTGTTATAAGTCGAGAACTATCTGTACTTTATCACTTTTTTTCCTTATTTTTTTTTTTGTTCATCAAGTTTTTGACACCTTGCTAGGTGACTGGTGGTACTCGGATATTGCTATATCCTAAAAGTGGTACAATGGGTGAAAAGGTTGAAAAGCCCTGGTCTAATGCAAGTTTGGACTGCTACAATTGCTGCTACAGTTGCCACTTACGCACCGCTAGTGGATAGGGTGGGATCATGCCCCAATTAGGTCCTTTAGCATTGGAGGCATTGGAACCCTTGAGGCTGAGCAACGTGTATTTATTTATTTGTTTGTTAAATTTATTTGCTGCCTCTCTCGCTGCAGGGCTGTTCTAGGAAGTACACTACCTAGCACAAAGGGTAATTTCTCACATTACTGTGTTATCCATATCCACTGTATTTTGCTGTGTTGTTGATTGTCTACTCACTGAGGACTCCTTGGTGCTCTCTGAGCTTGCTTGTTTTTTCTTGCAGATGTTTCATTACCCAAACTAGGTAACATCATCCGAGAGCATCAGGGACCCCTCATTTCAACCGCAAGCTACAAATATTCTCCTTTATTGTCTTACTCACGGCACTGGTGTCTGCTGTTGTTATCTCTGGTTCTACGGTGTAATCTTATTTTATCCTCAGGGCTATTATCTTAATTAAAGCCCCACAAATCTCACGAGGTGTGTCTGTGTGTTTGGATCAGACAGGCTGGTCATCAGAGAAGAGGGACAGAAGGACCTGGTCATCAGCGGCCACTTTGGGGGTAAGTGATACATACACAAGAAATGCCCCCCTTTTCTTGGCCTGTATATGCTCTCCATCCGATGCAGTAGACTCTTTGATGTTCTCCTTATGTCTCTATATTTTACTGAATGGAAGCCAATTCAGCACCCAGAGACATAATCAGCGGCCTTGAATGTGTGTTTGAAGAAAAAAGATGGTGTAGTTCAAATAAAATAAAAGAATAAATAATAAATAATGGGACTCCAGTCATTGCCTGATTCTCTTGATTTGGGATAGGAAAAAAAATCCATCTTTTTCATTGTACAGGGATAGACATACTTTATCATTCCCAACTTCAGATTTAATTTATTTACGTTG
Source organism: Protobothrops mucrosquamatus (assembly GCF_001527695.2). Classification (NCBI taxonomy): domain Eukaryota; kingdom Metazoa; phylum Chordata; class Lepidosauria; order Squamata; family Viperidae; genus Protobothrops; species Protobothrops mucrosquamatus. The sequence goes on along the minus strand of NW_015387763.1, from coordinate 287,468 downwards.
AGTTATTGGATTTATATTTCAAATTTAGAAACAGCCCACCCTTTCAGCCGCTATATGTTATTTAATTGGTCAACTTTTGTTTGATTTTATTCTGTTCTATCCATCTTAATGCCATCTCAGTTCCGAAGACAACCCTGTGCATTATTTTTCTTCTTTCCAGTTTAGTCTATAGCTTTGGAATTTCTCTAATGGTTTCCTATATAAGAAAGCTTCATGGAAACATTTAAGGGATTGAGCTGGCACAAAGGCATGCGCGTGCGCGCGCGCGCACACACACACACACACACACACACACACACAAAAAACCAGATAAATTTAACAAGACCCCAAACATTGGGATACATGGTCTGCCTTTTCTATTGTTTGCATACAGAGAAATTTCCCAGGCATCCATGGGGTTCAGCCCTTTTGAGTTATTGTATGGGGGACAACCTTGTGGGGTTCGGGATATCATTAAGGAAGGTTGGTCTGAATATCTAGAACAGGGCTTTTCAACCAGTGGTATGGGTACCACCTGTGGTACATTGGCACCTGGCAGGTGGTACGTGACCATCCTAGAAAAGTGGTAGCAGGGGAGGGGAATGAGCTGAACTGGTGGCAACACCGCATAAGCCTGAGCAAGAGACGGCTGGAGCTGCAGGGCTGTCAGGGCTCAGCAGAAGAACCAGGATCAGTGTCGCTTTCCAGGTGATCGGCACTTCTTCGGGGCTGTCAGGGCTCAGCGGAAGCGCCAGGATCAGCGCCAGGCTCCAGCTGGAGCTTGGCGCTGGTCCTGGTGCTTCTGCTGAGCCCAGAAGAAGCACCAATCAGCTGGAATGTTGCAGCATCTCCAGAGTCTTCTGATTTACATTCAGATGCTTGGCAAATGATTCATATTTATGACGGTCACAGTGTCCCAGGGTCATGTGAAGTGACCAAAACCTGCTGCAACCAGCCAGCAGATGGGTGGAATAAAAACCAAACACCCCCCCACCCCCGCTGCCAATCCTCAACAGAAATGCTCACAACAATGGAAACCTCGGACAGGAGGAAGAGCACGGCCTGGTGGGCAGGCAGGTGTCTTGCTCGGCTGTGGCTTGGGGGGCACTTTTTTCAGTGCCATTGTAACTTCAAACAGTCACTAAGCGAACTGTTGTAAGTCGAGGACTACCTGTACTTTATCACTTTTTCCCCCTTTTTTGGGGGGGTCATCAAGTTTTTGACACCTTGCTAGGCGACTGGTGGTACTCGGATATTGCCATATCCTAAAAGTGGTACAATGGGTGAAAAGGTTGAAAAGTCCTGATCTAGAAGATCCTAAAAACCTACCTGAATATATCCTCATGCAGAGGAATAAGATAAAAGTCCGAGGACACATTTCCCAAGAACATTTAGAAGCAGCCAGAGAAAGTCAGACAAGACATTATGATAAAGGCTTAAAGGCAAAGTAATTTAATTTAAAAGGTAGAGTCCTGTTATTATTGCTCAACAAAGAAAGCAGACTACAAGCTAAGTGGCTAGGTCTCTACATAGAAAAGAGGAGAACAAAACAACAACAAAAACCCTCTTATCATGCCAGCCTTTTTGGCACAATAGAGCTGAATCTGAAATGGCTTTGCAGGTATTAAAGCAAAGGCCTTTGGAATTGTTGGATCAAGCTCAGGATGTGATACTGCAGCCATTCCATGGAAAAATACGTTTCAATACCTAGGGGACAGCAAAAGGAAGATACAGGAGAAACGTTAGACAACTGCAAACATACGTTTATCATACAAGTGGGTGTAATTACCTCAGATGAACACAAAATAGAATCTGGTGAAACCTGACCAATTAGTCAAGGTCCCTGTAGGACTGCTGAGCAATTAAAAAGTATGTTTACAAAATGAAGCAGAAAAGGCGCTCCAGATGGACATAATAAAACCATTTGTCAGCAACTGGTGTTCCCCATTGTTTTGGTCCCAAAGCCAGATGGGGACAGGCGGCTTTGCGTAAACTTCAGGCAAATAAACAGAGGACCAAAGTTTGATGGGGGCCCGATGCCCCGAATGGATGAGCTATCGGGTGGTTTAGGTGGAGCCAAATATTTATCCTCTTTGGATTTAACCGAAGGATATTGGCAAAAACCCTTGGAACATCAAGCCAAAGAAAGATGGCCCTTGCTACTCCATAGGAACTCTTTCAGGTTTTTTTTTTTTAAATGTCCCATTTGGTCTACATGGGGTGCCTGCTACATTCATGTGGATAATGAACAAAATCTTACCAGGTCAAGGGGAATGGTGCCTATTTATATGATATCAACATCTACAGCAAGACCTCCCTAACACCTAAGACAGTGGTGGCGAACCTATGGCACGGGTGCCAGAGGTGGCATTCAGAACCCTCTCTGTGGGCACGCACATCGTCGCCCCAGTCCTAGGCCTTCAGCTGGGTTTTATAAGACCTTTTTGCTTTAGGCCTCCACTGCCATGTGCAAAAAAAAAAAAGATTCAATCAATCAATCAATTTCAACTTCTTGTGGGAAAAAAAAAGATCTCGCAAAGTTGGAATTGATTGATTGAACTTTTTAGTCCCACCCAGTCTGCCGTTACCACCGCAGCCACGCCCACCCAATGGGCCACACCCACCCGGCACCCAACGATGCATAAGTGGGTTTTGGGTTGCAGTTTGGGCACTCGGTCTCTAAAAGGTTCGCCACCACTGACCTAAGACAAAGAATAGATTGCCTAGCAAAAGCAAAAGTTAAGTATAAACCCAGAAAAAAAATGCATCTGGGATATCAGGAATCCGAGTTCTTGGGGTACATGGCTGGCAAAGGGGCGATAAAGCCTCAGCAGGAGAAAGTGGAAGCACTGAAACAGGAGGAAGCCCCCCAAAACAAAGTCCTTTGTTCTTTTCTGGGTTTGGCAGATATGACCGAGGGTTTATCCCTTATTTCTCCACTATGGCCCAACCTTTACAAGACCTAACAAGAAAAACTGAACCCTCCGAAGTGCAGTGGTCTAAACAATGGCAGGGAAGCATTAGAGAAGATTAAAGAGGCATTACATGGGAAGAGAGTATGACAAGGGGTGGATTTTCCCCAACAATTTGTTGCAGTGCTTAGGTGCAGTGCTTATTCAAAACCAAGAAGGGATGGATCACCCTTGTTGAAGGATCTCTTCCCAAGGAAAAAAATATATAGCCCCATCGAAAAGGAAGCATTGAAATTATGCATTGAAATGGGTAATCAGTACTCTGTGGTGTGTGTCTCTGGGTCAGGAATTCACTGTGACAATCCACCACCAGCCACTCACTAGGCCAGGAGTCCCCAACCCATGGGCCCTGGCCCACTCCTGGGCTGTGACCTATTCAGAATTGGGCCATCCAAGTGGGTGGCCAGAACGCTCATGCACGCATGCACAGTTCTATTTGTGCAAGTGGAGGGCTGGCTGGCACTTGCACACATGCACACGCTGGCCCACCACTCATGTGGCACAGTTCTCCTCTGCCCCCCCCCCCCAAGCTGGGCTGCCAAGGCACGAAGGTCGAAGGTCGGGGACTGCTGCACTAGGCTACAGCAGACGAAGGATACAAATTCCTGCTTAACCAGGTGGCAACTCACACTGTACATAGCTTCAGTATTACACACTTTATGGGACGGCAAAATGTCATCGCTGAGTTTCTCTCCAGGTATGGGAAGGCGCCAGAGATGTCTCGCAAAGAGTAAAGAAAAAATAAATCAAAGAATAAGGATTTCTTTTCTTATTCAAAGGGGTGAGGTGTGGGACAGGCTCCCTGCGCGAAGGCCAGCACCTGTGTGGCTGTTGCCCTGCCCCTTTAAGACCTCTCCCTAGCCAGCACAGCTGCTTTGATTATAAAAGCTGAGCAGAGAGGTGGTGTGGAGGTGTTGGTGTTTGGTTGCAAGAGCAAAGAAAGACGCCTCAAGAAGCCCAAGACAGACAGAAAAAGTTGCTGCTCTCCAGCAGTAGGAATCACGAGGAGGAGAAAGGAGGAGATAGAGGAGAATTGGGAAGAAGCGCGCAGTGAGTACCTTCCTTTGAGCGTTTGTGTGCATGTTTAGGTTAGCCATACGGTGCCCACTGCTTTGGGTATATTTATTTATTTATTTATTTATTAAATTTATATACCGCCCTATCTCCCTTGCGGAACTCAGGGCGGTGAACAGGCGGTGAACAGGCGATATGCAAAAGAACCTGTGACATTCGCACATCTTTTTGAAGAGAAGCTGAAAGATGCTGTTCCTGTCCTCACAGAAAAAGGTTGGACAAACAGAGCCAGTTGCAGAGGCCTCATGCAGAAACGTTGGACTGTGGTTGAGGTTGTCCTCTTAACCATTTGCTTTTAAATCCAAATGGAGTTATTTTCCCACCATCCTGCCCCCCCCGGCTACCGCTCCCCCATTATTATTAGCAAACGCCTCTTCTATTTGCACAAGGTTTTGCTCCATGCCCGCCAAAATCTTGCTTATTTTCCTTTGAAAAAAATGACCGTTGCAACACTCCCATAATCACATGATCAAAAGTTGGGCACTTCGCACCTAGCATGTATTTAGGAAGGCTGTAGGGTCCTCTAGTCACGTGATCACCATTCAGGACCTTTCCAGATGGCTTCTGAAAAGCAAAGTCAATGAGGGAAGCTGGACTGTGATGGGCTGTGATGACCGCCCAGTTCTGTGATGACCGCCTAGTTCTGAGCGAAGCTTTAACTTTTTACGACTTAAAAGGTCACTTCCAATTCTTCAGTTCTCACACCGGGGATCCCCGTTTGACCCACTGGCCAGCGGAGAGAAACTACCTGAGCTGTCATCTTACCATCTTTCCTCAATGGAATTCCTAGTTTAAATTTCTTCAAAACTTCTCCAGCCGAATCTGGTATTCTTGGCTTACCGCAGAAAGTATTTCTGCAAAGGAGAAAGAAAAAAAAGAAAGAAAGAGAGAGAGAGAGAACTCTTCTGGCTGAAAAACATGTACACAGAAGGCCAAACTGTTATGTGTCAAAGCGAAATAAGCATAATTTTGGCCGGCATTGAGCAAAAACTTGCACAAACAGGAGAGGCATTTGCTAATAATAACGGGGGAGCGGTAACGGGGGTGGGTGGGTGGGTGGGAATGGCTCCATTTGGACTTAACAGCAGACTCCACATGATCTGCAGTGATGAATTTGTGCCAAAACTGGCAGCGATACCTGTGGAGTCAACTGGGATTCTCTTCCAGTTTTTCTAACGAGCCATGAAAAGCAAAAAATAAATCCTCGCCTTGTTTTTTCGGAGAAAGACTGGTTATTATAAGTGCAAAAGAATGCAGCCGTTCCTTCTGCTCCGCCTTTGGATTTCAGCAACCAGCTTTTTCCCAGTGGTATCTGACTCTTTGTTAAGTGTACCTTGTGTGACACCAGAGCAGTTTAGAGAAATGCATGAGTACCTCACTGGGGGCCCAATTTGCCAAACCGCTATGTTATGTAAGAAGGAAGGGCGGGGTGCTTTTGACTCAGCTCTCCCCTTTAGTAAGGATATATACCCCTCTGGAATTCTAGAAACAGGCAGAGATTTATGCTTGACTGCTACCTTTTGTTTGGGCTGGTGTTTGTCCTAGGGAGGAGATGGAGCGAGTGGTTGGCACTTTTAACAGATTGAGACAAAAGAGTCTTAGATGGAAACGTTGGATTGTGGTTGAGGTTGTCCCCTTAACCATTTGCTTTTAAATCCAAATGGAGTTATTTTCCCACCATCCTGCCCCCCGGCTACTGCTCCCCCATTATTATTAGCAAACGCCTCTCCTATTTGCACAAGGTTTTGCTCAATGCCCGCCAAAATCATGCTTATTTTGCTTTGAAAAAAATGACCGTTGCAACACCCCCATAATCACGTGATCAAAAGTTGGGCACTTCGCACCTAGCATGTATTTAGGAAGGCTGTAGGGTCCTCTAGTCACGTGATCACCATTCAGGACCTTTCCAGATGGCTTCCGACAAGCAAAGTCAATGAGGGAAGCTGGGCTGTGATGGGCTGTGATGATCTTCAGTTGGAGTCTTTTTTATATATATATATATATAAAGATTTTATTGGGGTTTTTTTTTCATCAACATACGTTAATTTTTCCAATCAGCAAGTTGTCTGGAGTTTGCTATGCTAATACATGTTCAATTCCTAATCCTTCATTCTTTCCTCTAGCCAAGAATAAAATAGATTCAGTTGGAGTCTTGACTGCAATGAATCTTTGAGCAAAGGCTTCCTTCAGACTAGTCTTTCCAAGGATGAAGTGCCTTGCTTTGGTGAAGGTGCCCACTGCACATGCACAGAAGCCACTTCCATTGAAGTGACATGGAAGGAGAGCCAGGTGGCTCCCACCATGGTTTCCCCTTCCCCCCCAAAGGTAGAGCAATTTGCCTTGAGAGACCACCTTACCTGCCACCTCTGCAAGGTGAATGAATACGCAGGTCCTCCACAGGTCCTCATGCAGAAAGTGATTTTACGGTAGTGATGAGAGACAATATTGAATCCTCACGGGCAATTAAACAGGAGTTTTATGAGTGTTTCAGATTCTCTTTTTTTGTCTATGGATGCCTTCTGTGTTGTTTTGCAGAACTTCCAGGCCACACAAAGAGATTTATTTATTTATTTTACCTCCGTGCCTAACTCATCAACATGCAGCTTCTGCTGGGGCTCTTCTTGTCCATTCTCCTGACTACAGGTATGTTCACGGTTGTCTTCTTGGGAGGGTGAGGGCAGTGGAGCTAAGGAAAGTCTTCTACCATGGACATTTGGGGGTTGCCTAGGCACTGTGAAAAGCCTCAATAACTCTTCAACGATGGAGTGGATTGCTGAAAAAAAAATAGGTGCAGGGTCATCTTATCGAAAAGAATTTAGCTCAAGAGAGAAGGCCTGGAGGAACGTTGTCCATGGGGTCGCGATGGATCGGACACGACTTTGCAACTAACAACATAGTCAGAGTAGATCAAAGTTTACCAAAAAGCATTTAAGTCAAGACAGAACTTGCCACACTCATGATCCCTTAATATGACAAGGTTAGCCCTGGAATTACTATTAAATAAAATAAGCACATGCTTAGGGCTGTAAAGCAGGGCTTTTCAACCTTTTCACCCATTGTACCACTTTTAGGATATGGCAACATCCGAGTACCACCAGTCGCCTAGCAAGGTGTCAAAAACCTCATGACCCCCCCCCAAAAAAGGGAAAAAAGTGATAAAGTACAGGTAGTCCTTGACTTACAACAGTTCGCTTAGTGACTGTTCGAAGTTACAATGACACTGAAAAAAGTGGCCCCCAAGCCACAGCCGAGCAAGACACCTGCCTGCCCGCCCAGTGGCGCTCTTCCTTCTGTCCGAGATTTTCATTGTTGTGAGCATTTCTGTTGAGGATTGGCAGTGGGGGTGGGGTGAGGAGTGTTTGGTTTTTATTCCCCCCGTCTGCTGGGTGGTTGCAGCAGGTTTTGGTCACTTCACATGACCCTGGGACACTGTGACCGTCATAAATATGAATCGGTTGCCAAGCATCTGAATGTAAATCACAAGACCCTGGAGAGGCTGCAACATTCCAGCTGATCGGCACTTCTTCAGGGCTCAGCAAAAGTGCCAGGATCAGCACCGAGCTCCAGCTGGAGCCTGGCGCTGATCCTGGTGCTTCCCTGAGCCCTGACAGCCCCAAAGAAGCACCGATCAGCTGGAGCCTGGCGCTGATCCTGGTGCTTCCGCTGAGCCCTGACAGCCCTGCAGCTCCAGCTGTCTCTCGCTCAGGCTTGTGCGGTGCTGCCACCGGTTCAGCTCATTCCCCTCCCCCGCTATCACTTTTCTAGGATGGTCACGTACCACCTGCCAGGTGCCAATGTACCACAGGTGGTACCCGTACCACTGGTTGAAAAGCCCTGCTCTAAAGGAAAGGAGGCACAACAGAGATTTTCCCCCTAATTTATTGCCACACTTCATTTTAGTCAGTTTTTTCCCCCTCTTTCTCTTTATCCGCTATATTTGATTTTAACTTATATTGTTAAAAGGATGTTTCCTTTCCATTCAGGAATATCATTCTTGGGACATTATTTGGCTTTTATCTAGTTCTGGCCCAGGAAATTGAAAGAGGGTTCTGAAATGGGTCTTTGGAACTTCCAGACAACACAAGCTGGCCAGAATATCTCTCTTTAAAGTAAAACTAAAATTTTATCTCCTGCTATGTCTCAAAATTTCTCTTCAAACTGATGGGGGAGAGGGGAATTTGCTCTAGATTTGAAGGTATCTCGGATTCCTGATTTCTGCCCTTTATTCCTAGCTCCTCTCCAATGTTTTTCTTCTCTATAGGAAGTTCTCTGAGGTGCGAACATTGTACAGCAATTAATACCCGTTGTTCTGGTCCAAAGGAGGAATGCTCTTATAACAATGCTGTCTGTATGTATTTGAGATTGAGGGTTGCCAGAACAGGTGAGTAAGACAAGCCACATAAAAGGGATTGATCGTCATCATGCCCCCCCAAAAGACTGGTTCGGAGGAGGAAGAGTTGGAGATTGGACCATCCAACAGGGAAGGCACACCAGGTGCTGAGGACAATACTGTCCTGGCCCATCAGGCACTGAGGGAGATGGTCCACCAGACGGAGAGCTGCCTGCCTGCACAGACATAGGGGAGGATCAGCTGCTGACCAGCAGTGGTGCTGATAAGCAGCCATTTCCTCTGACGAGGAACAGCTGCCTCCTCCACTGATCCAAGGGCACGTAGAGCAGAGCGTAGGCAAGCCCAGAGAAGGGCTACAAGGCTACTCAGGAAGAGGTCACCCCACCCCTCCTCACAAGGAACACATGGAGGGTAACTTAAGGAGAAGCCGTGGGGAGTTAGTCTTTGCCAGGAACAATTTGTTTGCTTTGGCTTACACTCTCCTGACTTTTACTCGTGCCTGTTGCTGTTTGCCTTGCCTGGCTTGGAAGATTGTTCTTCACCTTTTGTTTTGCACCTCGACCTTCTCTGGTGGCCTACTTTGGGCCTTTGCTTTAGGGCCGCCTCTTTTCTGGGACCTGTTTCTTTGTCCTGAGGACCGCCTTTGTCTTGTGCCTGGATCTTGCCTGGTGTGTTGGACTTGGAACCCTGGACCTTTCCCTGTGAGCGTGCTCCTACTCTGTGGGCTTTCTTTGCATTACTGGGGCTGCATTAGGAGTCTGAGGGTGGCTGCCTTCAGAGTAGCGTGAGAGTGGAGCCTTATCAGTTGTTGAAGGGCTGTTGGCTGGAACATTTGTTAAGAGAACTAAAGAACTCTTTAGTGGTCTGTCTTGCCTTGACCACCTGGGTCATAACAGATCCTATGCCAATGGATGACGATAGTTCTTTAGGTCTTCCAACAGTGGCCCCACCATCACAGTCATAAAGTCTATCCACCTTGATGCTGGTTCTTCTCTTTCCTTCTGCTTTTCTCAGCAGCCTTCTCCAGAGAGCCTGGTCTTTACATAATGTATGTGAGGTAGGATAATTTGAGCCTGGTCCTGTAGATATTGTTACCGTAGAAACCTGTATTGGGATGGGTGAAGGAATTCCTTTAGGACTGAGTGATTGATGGCTTTGATCACTGACTTTTCTCTCTTCCTCCAGATGTCATAGTCACCATGAGAAGGTGCAGTCCGAGAGCTGATTGCAAGCGATACGAAGATCAGAAAGGGAAGACTTTCTCTGGTGACATAATCAATGTTTCGGACGAATCTGTCATTACTGATGCTGTCTGCAGCAAAGCCCCTCCCTCCTTTGCATCATTCTTCCCAGCATTCCTTGGGCTTCTCCTGATGAAGCTTCTCTTCTAAAGCTCTTCCTTCTGCCCAAGAAGTTGTCCCCTTTCCTTGGCCGGTACATCCTGTCAAGCTGCTCAGGCGGGATCTTTAATATTATGCATAGCTCTTTATATTTTCCTAAATGGAAACCAGTTAAGCTGACAAAAATAGAATCAGCAGCCTTGAATGTGTGTTTGAAGAAACAGATGGCATAATGCAAATAAAGAAAACAATAAATAATAGGATTCCAGTCCCTGCCTGATTCTTTTGATTTGATATAGAAAAAAAACTCCATGTCTTCCATTCTATAAGAAAGTTTGCTATTCCCTTCTTCCAGATTTAATTTGATATTTATTTAGTGCAGGGCATCTACAGAGGTCATGCAGTTTAGAATACAGTAGAGTAGAGTAGAGTAGAGTAGAGTAGAGTAGAGTAGAGTAGAGTAGAGTAGAGTAGAGTAGAGTAGAATAGAGTAGAATAGAATAGAATAGAATAGAATAGAATAGAATAGAATAGAATAGAATAGAATAGAATAGAATAGAATAGAGCTGGAAGGGACCTTGGAGATCTTCTAATCCAGCCCCCTGCTCAAGCAGGAGAACCTATACCATCTCAGACAGGTAGTTGTCCACTTTCTTCTTGAAACTTTCCAGTGATGGAGCGCCCACAATTTCTGGGAGTAAGCTGTTCCACTGGTTGATTGTCCTCACTGTCAGGAAGTTTCTCCTCAATTCCAGGTTTTTTCTCTCTTTGATCAGTTAGTTTCCAACCATTGTTTCTCGTCCTTCCATCTGGTGCTTTGGTGAACAACCTGGCCCCCTCTGCCTTGTAGAGGCATAGAATTGCAATGGGATAGATGTTATTGTGTTATATCTGACCATCTAACTGCTTCTGCTGTGGCTGAGGCCATCCCAGGTGCTTTGAAATTTCCTGAGGAGACATCCTTGAACTATATGTGTTCCAGTGCACCACAGTCACATTACAGGCTCTCGGCGAAAAGGATTTGATATTGATTTATTTTTATTGATTTACATATCAGTGTTGATGTTGAACCTGCCCATCTCTCAGAGATTTCATTTTTTAACCACTATATGTTATGTTACTGGTTAGCTGTTTATTTGATTTTATTCTCTTCAAGCCATCTGATTCCCGAAGGCAACTCCGTGCGTTATTTACCCTTTTTCCGGTTTAGTCTGCAGCCCTGCAGTTTCTCTTTCCGATACAAGAAAGCTTCACGAACAGAACTAGGGAGCTGAGCTGGCTCAAAGGTGCCCGTGCGCATGAACACACACCAACATAACAAGCTCCATCCAGTCTGCAACCTTATTTTGTGGATGAGTACTCTCCTGACACCTTGTGCTGCTGTTTGAAATTGACACAGCCTTAATCAATTACATGCTACGGGTTTTTCTCTTGGCTAACACATGTATGCCATTGAAAATTCAGTTTCTGTTGTTAGAAAAAATAATTTCATGTAAATGTAGGTACCTTTTTTTCTTTTTTACAGATAACTGGTAGGCCTAACCATAGATGAAGTACAGTAGTGGCCCCATTACTTAGAAAACTACAGATGAATCCTGCTTTGGTTACTGCTTTGAACTGATCAGAAGAAAATTGCTTGTGCAACGGGTGGAAGATAACCAAAGAGAGAAGCAACCTAGAACTAAGGAGAAACTTCCTGACAGTTAGAACAATTAACCAGTGGAACAACCTGCCTCCAGAAGCGGTGAATGCTCCAACACTGGAAGTTTTTAAGAAAAAACTGGACAGCCATTTGTCCGAAATGGTATAGGGTTTCCTGCCTGAGCAGGGGGTTGGACTACATGACCTCCAAGGTCCCTTCCAACTTTATTATTATTATTATTATTATTATTATTATTATTATTATTATTATTATTATTATTATTATTATTATTATTATTATTATTATACACATGAAGGATGGGAAATCAAGATCCAGGTAAACAGGCAGGTACCAGCCAATCAACAAAACATTGTGGTACTAAACAAAGGCCAGAAGATAGAAGTAATGATAGTCCTAGTGGTACCAAGTGACAGGCAATGTCTTCTAATGTTATGTAGAAAAATGTTACACATAGTATGTAAAAGTAAAGGTAAAGATTTCGCCTGTCCAGTTGTATCTGACTCTAGGGGACGGTACTCATCTGTTTCTTACCTGAGGCAGCCACCATTGTCCGAAGACATTTCTATGCTCCTGTGGCCAGCATGACTATACACTGAGGTGCACAGAATGCTGTAATCTCCCCACCTAAATGGTACCTATTTATCTGCCTGCATTTGCAAGCTTTCCAACTGATTAGGGGACTGGAGACCAAAACATATGAAGAACGGCTGCAGGAATTGGATGTGTCTAGTCTAGTGGAAAGAAGGACTATGGGTGTTCCAATATCTAAGGGGCTGCCACAAAGAAGAGGGAGTCAAGCTATTCTCCAAAGTAATAATAATAATAATGATAAAGTTGGAAGGGACCTTGGAGGTCATCTAGTCCAACCTCCTGCTCAGGCAGGAAACCCTATACCATTTTGGACAAATGGCTGTCCAGCCTCCTCAGGGTGCCGTCGGCCAAGCAATGTAGGCTGGCGACCCCCAGGGGGAGGGCCTTCTCTGTGGGTGCCCCCACCCTCTGGAACGAACTACCCCCCGAGATCCGGATGATTCCGGATCTCCTTACTTTCCGCCGCGCCCTCAAGACATGGCTTTTCCAGCAAGCGGGCCTGACCTAGGGAGGATTTTAGGTAG
>NW_015387763.1:268784-274557 GCF_001527695.2 Protobothrops mucrosquamatus | reverse complement strand
ATGAACGCGGGACCTTTTCATCTTTTATTGACAACATGATTTGCATTGTTAGTGAATAAATAACCCAAAGGGACAAGAAATACATACCAGGAAGTGTACGATGTATGCATTTATGAGATGGCAAGGTTGGATGTTCAAGCTGTCACTCTGTGATTGGAGAGACATTCCTGGGAGCACACTCAAAAGCCTGAGCAGATCACATCCCTGCTAGTATTGTTTCCGATCTGTGAGCAAACTTTTTAAAAAGAAGAATACATTTTTGCATTTGAGTTTTTGACCGGCTTTGCTCCGAAAGACGAATTGCCTTCTCAAGGTAGGTCCTCCACAAGTCCACGCAGAAGGTAATTCTCCAGTAATGATCAGAGACAACATTGAAGTTTGACGGGTAATTAAAAAGGAGTTTTACAAGTGTTTCAGATTTTTTTTTTTTGTTTATGGATGCCTTGTGCGTTGTTTTGCAGAACCTCCCGGACACACAATTGTGTTCCTTGAAGAGAAGATCACTTTTCTTCTACCTTCTGTGCCTAACTCATCATCATGCAGCTTCTCCTGGGACTTTTCTTCTTCTCCGTCCTCCTGACTACAGGTAATGTCAGCGTTGTCCTTCTGGGGGGTGTCAATGGAACTAAGGAGGGTCTTCCACCCTGGCCAATTGGGGTTTTGCCTAGGCACTATGAAAAGCCTCAAAGATGGAGTGGTTTGCTGGAAAAAAAAATTAGATGTAGGGTCAGAGTAGACCGAAGTTTATCGAAAAGAATTTAACTCAAGAGAGAATTAACTACACTCGGGGACTTTCATATGACCACGTTAGCTCCGGAATAACCAGTAAGCAAAATAAGCACATGTTTAGGACACCAAGGAAAAGGAGGCACCACAGAGATTTCTTCTCTAGTTACACAGATGAAATAGTTAATTTTTCTTAGAATATATCATTGCCAATCTTCACTTTAGTTGGTGTTTTTTCTCACTTTCTTTCTCTGCTTTGTTCGACTTTAACCTGCATTGTTAGAAGGATGTTTTCCTTTCATTCCAGATGTCCATTCTTGGGACATGAGTGGGCCTTAATCAAACCTTAATCAAGCCCTGGGTCAGGTAAATGAGTGAGGGTCCTGAGGTGGGCCATTCATTATTTACTAAATTTGTTTTTCCACCTATCTCACCACAAGGTGAGCTTCAAGACCACATAACCTGACCAGAATGTCTCTCTTTAAAAGTAAATAGTTTATAGTGTAATAGTTTTTATGAAAGAAATAACGGTCAATTTAGGAAAACAACAAACTTCCTAGACCTTCTTTCAAAAGCAGCCGCCATTTTATATATTTACTAAGAGAGAAGCAACCTAGAACTAAGGAGAAACTTCCAGTGGAAGTTAACAATTAACCAGTGGAACAACCTGCCTCCAGAAGCGGTGAATGTGCCAACACTGGAGGTTTTTAAGAAGAGACTGGACAGCCATTTGTCTGAAATGGTATAGGGTTTCCTGCCTGAGCAGGGGGTTGGACTAGATGACCTCCAAGGTCCCTTCCAACTTTATCATCATCATCATCATCATCATCATCATCATCATTATTATTATTATTATTATTATTATTATTATTATTATTATTATTATTATTATTATTAATTCCCCGCTTGGAACTGGACCTGATTTTTCTTTGAACACTTCCTTCCTATTTCTAACTTGCTACTTGCCCAGGAATTTTGATAGAGTCCAAATGAAACAAAGGCGATTTGTTTTTGCTTTCTGTCTAACCTGTGCTTCTTCTTACTTATTCTTCCCCTCCTTGCCAGAATTTAGTAGCCTACAACTACCTTACGATGGCTTCTGCTAAACTTTCTTTGTAGAAGAATTCTTCATCTTCAATTTACCTCAATATGGCTCTGATTGTGCCTCAGCATCATCTCCACTGGCCAGCCCAGCTACGGTTGCTGAAAATCCTGGTTCAGTAGTATTGAAAGTGTCTCTGATTCCCTGCCTTATTTTCTTAGCTCCTTTCCACTTTTTCTTTTCTTTACAGGTAGTTCCATACAGTGTTCAATTTGTCTTGCAATTAATGGATATTGCTCTGGTGCAAAGGAAGAATGTCCTGCTGGGATGGATGCCTGTATAAGTTACAGTTTGGAGGGTAAACAAAACAAACGTAAGTAAGACAAGCCACATAAATCTGATTGATCCTATGCCAGTGGTTCTCAACCTTTTTAATGCCGCGACCCCCAACCGGTCGTAAGTCGAGGACTAAACCGGTCGTAAGTCGAGGACTAAACCGGTCGTAAGTTGAGGACTAAACCGGTCGTAAGTCGAGGACTACCCAACCGGTCGTAAGTCGAGGACTTTCCCTGCCCGGGAGCGCCGCGCATGCGTGGTTCCGCCCCCTGCGCCGGCCGACACGTAGCTGGCAAGCGGCAGAGACGGAGCAGGCCGACCACCAGCTGGCCTAGCCCAAGGGAGGTAAGGCACCTGCCGGAAAAGGGGGGAAAAATGGCGGACAAAAAAAATGGCGGACAGCCTTGCTTGGCGACCCCCGTGAAATAGTCGATCGACCCCAAATGGGGTCCCGACCCACAAGTTGAGAACCACTGTCCTATGCCATCTAATCGGTGAGGGTCCTTCAGGTCTTCCAACAATGCATCCTCACTGTAATAAAGTCCATCCACCTTGCTGGTGGTTGTTCTCCTTTCTTCTGCTTTTCCTGCAATAAGGGGTTCTCCAGACAGCGGGGTCTTCACGTCATTTTCTGAAGAATAATAATTTGAGCCTGGTCATGTAAATAGTATTGGAAGCCTGTATTTGGGTGGGTGGAGGAATTCGTTTAAGTCTGAATGATGGCTCCAATCACTGATGTTTCCCTCTTCCTTCAGAGTTACATGCCATCTTTGAAACTTGCGCTACGAAAACGGATTGTAAGAAAATGGAAGATCTGGTTGGGAAGCCTTTCCCTGGAACGCCTTCCACACCTGGTTTGCCAGCAGAAGTTATAATTAAAGAGGTGGTCTGCAGCAAAGCCCCTCCCTCCTTTGCATCGTTCATCCCAGCATTCCTTGGTCTCCTCCTGATGAAGCTTCTCTTCTAAAGCTCCTCCTTCCATCCAAGAAGTTGTTCCTTTGATATGATGCTTAAATCTTTTCCCAAATAGAAACCAGTTAAGCAGACAGAAATATAATCAGCACCTTGGATTGTGTGTTTGAACTAAAAAAGATGGTGTAATTCAAATAAAAAAAACCCAATAAATAATTTTGATTCCAGTCTCTGCCTGATTATTTTGATGTGGTGTAGAAAAAAATCCACATTTTCTATTTTACGAGGATTGTTTGCCTTTACCTTCTTCCAGATTTGATTTGATATTGATTTATATTAATTAATATATGAAATGTAGAACCTGCCCAGCTCACAGGGATTAGACGTTTCAACCATTATATGTTACTTTATTGATCAGCTGTTTATTTATTTTATTTTATTCTGTTGGTGCCATCTGAATCCTGAAGGTAACTCCGGGCATCACTTGTCTTCTTCCCAATTTAGCCTACAGCCCTGCAGTTTCTCTAGTATTCTGTTATTCGAGAAAGTTTCACAAACACATCTAAGGAGTTGAGCTGGCTCAAAGGTCCAGGGGCATGCTTGTGCTCTCCCATACACACTGACACACACACATCCAAAAGAAAAAACAACAAGCTCCACTCTATAATCTTAATCAGTGGATTACTACCCACTTGAAAGCTTGCGTTCCTGCCTGAAACTGACACAATTCTATCAGTTAAAAGGGCAGGTTATTTTCCTGGCCACCACATGCATGCCTTTGAAAAACCTGTATTTCTGTTGTTAGAAAAAAAGTGTCATATAAACGTAGGTCTAAGCAGTGGTGGGATTCAAATATGTGAACAACCGGTTCTCTCTGTGGATACCACTTCTGGAGGTCCGTTCTGGGTCTGAGCAACAAAAAAGTAGCTACCGGTTCTGCCAAACTGGTGCGAACCGGCTGAATCCCACCACTGGGCCTAAGTAGTAGTTTTTACAGATATCTGGTAAGGCTTAACCATAGATGAAGGTCAGTAGAAGCCCCACTGCTTACAAGACTACGTATGAAGCTTTCTTTGGTTATTGCTTTGAAGGGATCACAAGAAAGTTCCTTGTGGAACCCTTCACACATATAAAGATTGGGACTTCCAGATCCAGACAGACAGGCAGGTACCAGCCATTCAACCAGACATTACGGTGGTAGACACGGACCAGAAGACAGAAGTGGTGATAGGCTTGATGGTGCCAAGTGACAGAAGTATGAGAAACTGGAAAAGTCCCAAGGCCTGAAGGAGGAACTAGAGAGAATGGCGAAAGAAAAGAAGAAGAAGAAACAAATCAAAGAATAATGAGGGCTGAGGTATGGGCGAGGACAGGTTACCTGCAAGTTATTGGCCTGTCCCTTTAAGACTTCTTGTTAAACATCTCAGTGGCTTTCGTTGTAAAAGCTAAGCAGAGAGGTGGTGTTTGGGAGGAAGGAAAGGAAGTGGGTTTGTTTGTAAAAGCAGCCTAAAGAAGCCCAAGACTGATAGAAAAAGTTACTGCCAGTGGTGGGATTCAAATATGTGAACAATCGGTTCTCTGTGGATGCCACTTCCGGAAGTCCATTCTGGGCCTGGACAACAAACAATTAGCTAGTAGTGGTTCTGCCGAAGTGGTGCAAACTGGCTGAATCCCACCACTGGTTACTGCTCACCAGAAGTGGGGCTCACAAGGAGTAGAAACTGGAGTGGTAGAAGGAGGAAGTGGAAAGAAGTAGAAGTGGAAAGAAGTGGAGGAGTGTGCAGTGTGTACTAGCCTTTGAGTGCTTGTGTGCTTATGGGCTAAAAGCCCTGTATGATTGTGTTGGCTCTCTTGGATATATGTAAAAGTGGGTATATGTAAAAGAACTTGTGACATTCTGATATATTTTTGAAGAGAAGCTGAAAGATGCTGTTCTTGTCCCCATAGAAAAGAGTCATTGGAAAAACAGAGCTAATTGCAAAGGCCAGCTGTCTCTCTGGGGTCACTGAATTCAGTGCCCAGGTTTTGAGCAAAGGTTTAACTTCTACGACCCCAAAAGTCACTACACTACAGAAACATAGCCAGCCATACCAACAGGCTGAAGAACAGCTTTTATCCATGGGCTGTTCAGGCTCTTGAATGGAACATAATAATTTTATGCATGACAGATCCCTGCAATTAGCTCACAGGGTGTAATAAGTTGGGGGTTTGTAGTCACTGTGAGTTGTGAGGGGGGCACGGAGGGAGGCTCAACCAATCTCACTGTATACATGTTATACTTTGATAATAATGGTTCATTCATTCATTCATTCATTCATTCATTCATTCATTCATTCCAGTTCTTCAGTTCTCATGCTGAGCATCCCGTTTGACCCATTGACCACTGGAGGGCAACTACCCAAATTGTGATTCATGGCTTAAATTTATGTAAAAGGTTTTTTTTTAGAAACCTCTCAAGCCGAATCTTGCATTCTTGGCTCACAGAGGGCTCCGAAACAGGAGGAACTGCTTTGACAGAAGGAGAAAGAAAGGGAGAATTCTTCTACCTAAGACGCTGTCACCAGAAATGGAAGACTAGACCCTTTATTTGCTGAAACAGAATAAGCATGATATTGGCAGGCGTTGAGCAAAACTTTGTGCAAACAACAACAACAACAACAACAACTACAATAATAATAATAATAATAATAATAATAATAATAATAATAATAATAATAATAATAATAATAATAATAATAATAATAATAATAATAATAA